>NW_007081509.1:329507-365223 GCF_000164805.1 Carlito syrichta
TGTGTGAGTGAGAGAGAGAGAGAGAGAGAGAGAGAGATCTTGCAAGTACAATTTGTCCTGCTACAAAGAGTGTTTCCATAACCCAAATTAGCTCATGTGCAGTTAGCAAAAGAGCAATGAAATCACAAGACGCAAAAGCATCTCTGGTCAGCTCTATCCTCACAAGGTTGGAGTGAAACCCTCGCGCAGTCACGTTTCCTTGCCTAGAAAGGGATCCCGGGTGGTCTATTCCGCCTCTAGCAACTCCCACATAGCCTCAGCCCCGTCAGCTCTCTACCCCACATGGGGTTCTAACGTTTCTGTTGCTTCCTTGCCTCTTCACTGCACAGAGGCCACATCTCCAACCCAAGATGGTTGACACAGCTGTCTCTTTAGTCTGCCAGGTAATAAGGTAGCTCTTAGTGTCCTGGGTACAGAGGTGCATGAGCACTTAGTGGTCTGCAGAAACTCTGCTTCCCCCTTATTATCAGAGCAAAATTTTATAGAAAGTGCTATGTTTTATAAATGCATATGTCATAATAAGAATACTGCTGTGAACTGAGTATATCATTCAACATTCTACTACTCCTCAGAAGATCTCTCTTTCTGCGTGTTTCTTAGTACTTTGATTCATTGTGTAGGATGCTAAATACAAATATTCTAATTATATGTAGAGACTTACAGAAAAAGAGTCTTAAAACTCATATCTGAATTGCAATTATTAATAAAAACTGACTGTGTATCTCCTTTTCAACATTGCATAATTTTTCTTTTGCAGAAGCATATCAAATTATTGACTGAAAAGCTGATAGATGTGTCAGACAACACCAGCAACAGGGAGAAGTCATCAATATTCTGATCTCACATTACTGGCTCTATGAAGCTCCAGCTATCTGGAGGGGACACTAATTTTAATGATAATAACGATCTTGCATACTGCATTTCATCAGATACTACTTCAGAATAGCACTGCACTGCATTTGTTGGTGTTGTGCACTGTCTCTGTGTTCTTTCTAACCACTTTGGAGTAAATGTGGCTGGAATTTCATTTTACCACTGACATGAAACTTCATCCATGTATTTAATGAACATTTGCCAGTGCCTCCCACACGCCTGGACTCATGCTTGACACTATGAATGCAATGATGGGGAAACCCTGCATAGTTGTCAAATGCAATGTCCAGGCAGCAGATGAAGAGAAAAGCCTGCAGCATTTACAACAGGCAAAAGGAAATTCCACAACTACATGAGCCCTCACAGTCAACAGGCAAAACACATGGAATCCAGTAAAAAGAGAACATAGTGTAAAGACAACTCATAAAAGAAGAAATTAAAATGGCCACATACATGGGAAGAGTATCTACCCCTCAACAAAATGCTGTGGCGAGTCCCTCACCTGGTTATGAGGACCAGGTGTGTGCTTCCTCACCACACTATAGAAGAGAACATGCAGTGACAAGCAGACCCTGTTCTAGGATACTGCCCTGAAGTGCGTAAAATAGAGGCCTAAAGATATACATAGGGGCCGGGTGCAGTGGCTCAAGCCTATAATCCCAACACTTTGGGAGTCTGAAGTGAAGGAATTGCCTGAGCCTATGGGTTCGAGAACAGCCCGGGGAACTTGGCAAGATCTCATCTCTACAATAAATAAAAAAATTAGCCAGGCATGGTAGCATGCACTTGTAGTTCCAGCTACTTGGAAGGTTGAGATGGAAGGATTGCTGGAGCCCAGCAGGTCGATGCTGGGGTGACAGTGAGCAGGCCTGCCACTGCACTCCAGCCCTGGCAACAAAGTGAGACACCAACTCAAAAAAAAAAAAGATACACGTAGGAAACAGTGTTTGAAATGGAATTAGCTGCACATCCACCAACAGAGGAATGTTTAAGTACACTTTTGCATATCTATGCAGGGGAATGAGACATATCGACTCATTTTAAAAATAAGTTGAGGACAGAGGTATTAGATGGAAAGTGTCTATGACACATTGAAGGTAACAAAAAAACTAGTTACAGACATATTCATAGCATGATCTAATTTGTAGTTAGAAATATATATGGAGAAATAACAGAGATTAAATTTAGATATAAATATAGCAGGCAGAAGGTAGGAAGGGCTTACAGCAACTATTAACAGTACTTGACTCTGGAAACCTAAATGGAGAATGACAGGGAATATATATCAAGATTTCTCAACCTCAGCATTCCTAAGAGCTTGGGCTGTCAGTTTCTGTGTTAGTTAGTGTTGTTAACTGAGGTTACATTTGGGCTAAAATATCTCCATACTTTGTATGTTTAACCTAACTTAATATCATACCCTAACCTAAGAGTGTATCCTCATAGCAAGAGGCTGAGTCTCAGCCAACCACAGACTGCGAGTTGCTCCAGCCATGCCCACATGAGGCAGAAGATGTAACCAATCTGATTATTTTTGTAGTTATGGCCTCTTCTTAGCTATTAATGGTCTCTGTCCACCTTGTGAAGCTGAGCTCTCTGAGCCTCTTTTGGTCCTGAGTGCTGCCCAATTCATGAATTGTTTTCGCTCAATGAAGCTCTGTTCAATTAATTGGTCTAGGTTTTTTTTTAGTCTCTGTTTTTGGTTGTTTAACCGTCTGTACGGTATTGAGTAGCACCCCTCGCCTTCACCAACATGAAACGAATAACATGCGTTCTGCAGTGGGACAATCTAAAATATCTCCAGACCTTGCCAAATGTCTACAGAAGGCAAGATTTCCTCTGGCTGAGAACTTCTGACACAGAGACACAAACCTACACATAAATATATATTTATGGAATTTATGATAAGTTAAGAATAAAATGTAATGCAGTATGATAAATTATAATAGGAAGAAAAAAAATCTGCTAGGAAGCACAAAGGAGAACATCAAACCCACCAACACCCTAAACTTATCTGTATCTCAGTTTCCTTATCTACAAAAATGGTATGAAGAAACTAGTTTGGCCAGGCTCAGTGGTTCACATCTATAATCCCAGCACTTTGGGAGGCCGAGGTGAGAGGATTGCCTGAGCCCAGGGTTTCAAGACCAGACTGGGCAACTTGGTGAGACCTCATCTCTACAATAAATAAAATTAGCTGAGTGTGGTGGTGCATACCTGTAGTTCCAGCTACTTGGAAGACTGAGGCAGAAGGATCACCTGAACCCAGTAGGTCAAGGATGTCGTGACCATGAGCATGCCACTGCACTCCAGCCTGGGCAACAGACTGAGACTCCAACTCAAAAAAAAAAAAGAAAAGAAAACTAGTTCACAAGATTTGTAAGAAAGTTGCTTGGCACATAGTAAGCTCTTAATAAACATTAGTTCCTTTCTTCCTCTTTAGTCTTGAATCTACACCCACTGTGTTGGACCAGGAGTTCCCCCACTTACTTACTTCTCACTTCTTGTCACACACACAGAGGGCACTCAGTGAGCCATCCATGCACACAGTGAGAACTCATGTCCATGCACGCAGTGGGTGCTCAGTGAGATATCCACACACAGAGTGGGTACTCAGTGAAATAGCACAATATTTGAGCACATATCCATATACACAGTGGGAGCTTATATTTGAGACATCCATGCACACAGTGTGAGTGCATATTCATGTACATAGTGGGAGCTTATATTTTTGTGCATAGTGGGATCTCAGTGAAACATGCCAGATTAGTGGAGCTAGGTCACCTCTGGGGAAATCTATGTACTTCAGAAGAAAATCCAATGTGAGAAGTCTATGTGACTTCAGGGCAATGCAGAAGTCTTATGTCTATAAAGGGAATAAATATAGTGAACATTTGGAAGAAATTACGGTTATGTTATTTACCAAAAAAGGACCTTATGAAAATGGAATGTTTAAAATTAGCACTAAAAAATAAGAATTTGATAATTACCAATATGAAATATTAAGTGGTCCAAAAGAACAATGGAAGGAAATTACAGAGCAGAAATCGCATTACTGTTCCAAGGAGACCCATTAATAGAATTGTACTTCCTATTAGAAATTGATGCAAGAAGGTTTGTACACAGAGTATTAAGACAAAACTCATGAATGTTGATGAAAAATGCTAAACTCTGTAAAATATTTTAAAAGATTTATTCTGAGCCAAATGAGTGACCTAGGCCCATGGACAGTACCAAGAGGCCCTGAGAACATGTGCACAAAATGGTTTAATTACATCTTGGTTATATACATTTTAGAGTGACAGAAGTTGCAAGCAAAAACATAAATAAATACACATGAGATTTACATTGGTTTGGCCTAGAAAGGCAGGACATCTTCAGGTGGGGCCTGAAGGATTGAAAGATTTTCTGATTGGCAACGGTTAAAAGAGTTTAACTCTATCTAATATATTTAAAATCTGTAAAAGAAATGCTGAGTTAAAGGGGCCGGTTGAGGCTGGGTGCAGTGGCTCATACCTATAATTCCAGCACTTTGAGAGGCCAAGCTGAGAGACCAGCCTGACCCCAGGGGTTCGAGACCAGCCTGGACAACTTGGTGAGACCTCATCTCTACAATAAATCAAAAAATTAGCCACACATGGTGGTGCTACTTGGAAGACTGAGGCGGAAGGATTGCCTGAGCCCAGCAGGTTGAGGCTGTGGTAGCCATGAGCATGCCACTGTACTCCAGCCTGGGCAGTAGACACACACACACACACACACACACACACACACATACATAAAGGGGGCTTGTTGAGAAAGCCAAAGATCTTCATTTGTAGATGAAGCCTCAGAGGTGGCAGCCCTTAGAGAGAATAGATGGCAGTTGCCTGTAATTCAGACTTTAAAGGTGTCAGGCTCTCAGTGAGTCCCTCCAGGGTCTGGCAAGACCTACAGAGGCAAGATCTGGCCATGTGAATGGAGGTTCTCTAAAGATGCAAAAGACAGTTTTGTAGAGCTATTTCTTTTCTTTTTTTTTTTTTGAGTTGGAGTCTCACTCTGTCGCCCAGACTGGAGTGCAGTGGCCGCTCCCAGCCACCGCAGCCTCGACCTGCTGGGCTCCGGCGATCCTTCCCCCTCAGCCTTCCAAGTAGCCGGAGTTACAGGCATGCGCTCCCACGCCCAGCTGATTTTTTGATTTATTGTCGAGATGAGGTCTCACTGCCCAGGCGGGTCTTGAGCCCGCGGGCTCAGGCAATCCACTCACCTCAGCCTCCCAAAGCACGGGATTACAGGCTGAGCCACCAAGCCCGACTGCAGAGCTATTTCAAAATGTGTTAAACAAATGTATTTGGGGGTAAAATATTTTTATTTTCTTCGGGGCCTGCTGTCCATTTCAGAGTCAGGTAGGAATACTGTATCTTATTGCCACAGACTCTGTCAGTCTTGCTGATGCTAGGAGGGGTGCAGAACAAAACTCACGGATTCTTTGGCTTGTTCCTAAAATAAATGTTAGAGCAGCCGGCAAAGTTATAAAACCAAATTTATTAGCAAGAAAAAGAGAAGGGCCGGGCTCAGTGGCTCAGCCTGAAATCCCATGCCTTTGGGAGGCTGAGGTGAGTGGATTGCCTGAGCCCGCGGGTTCGAGACCCACCTGGGCAGGGGAGACCTCATCTCTACAATAAATCAAAAAATCAGCCGGGCGTGGTAGCGCGTGCCTGTAATTCTGGCTACTTGGAAGACTGAGGTGGAAGGATTGCCGGAGTCCAGCAGGTCGAGGCTGCGGTGGCCGGGAGCGGACACTGCACTCCAGTCTGGGCGACGGAGTGAGACTCCAACTCAAAAAAAAAAAAGAAAAAGAGAAGGAAAAAGTTAGACTCGTGGCAGAAAGACATGCCATGGGCAAGTTTTTCAAAGAAGAAAAACCACACATTTGCTCTCAGCTCCAAACTCGATACAGCTACCTAGTTATTGACATGCTAATGAAGAGTAGAGGTAGCCCTGGCTGCAGAGAGATTGACATCTCTGGGCTCCTGATGGGAGGAGACAAGGGGAGGGGTCTTTTCCTGACCACATTGTCTTTTGCAGGAGACCTGGCAAACATTTCCAGTTCACAAGTTCCTTAGCGAAAAGGCGGTCTTATTATCATTTCTATGGCTTTGGTCAGTTAAGGAGTGGTCTTTGGCCTCCTGCCTTGACAGGAAACCTGAAGATTTCTTAGAGATTTTTATGCTAAACCATAAATTGAAAGGTTGGGCTTTCCTAGTCTTGCATCAGGTAGAGTTTTCTCTTGATTTGCAGAGGGGGTGGGGTAGGCTGCCAGCTTGGCCTGCAGTAAAATGTAGTTTTTAAAATGTCTAAATGATTCTTAAAACCTGCCTATGGGAAATTTATCTGTCTATCTAACCTGTGCTAGCTACCCTGCCTCATTAGGATTTCCATTTTAATGTTAATGCTGGTCCATTGTGCCTTCAACTCCACAGGGGAAGGGCTATGACAAGGCCTGTCTGACCTCCCTTTTCTATCACAGCCTGGGATTTCGTTTTTCAGGTTTCCCCTGGCTCAGAGATGGTCTGTCCAGTTGGTTGGAGGGCTTAAAATTTTATTTTTGGTTTAATTATAAATTATACAATTAATTCAGAAAAGTTTAGAGCACTATGGTGGTAATGCTATGGTCCAAGGAACACCCAGCTGCTCCCCTTGATACCAATAAATCAAAGGGGCAAGGAACTGGTAGAGAGAAGTTTATTCCTGAGTTTGAATCCTGAGAGCAGAGTTGGAATCGTCTTTCTAGGATGGTTCTGCCCGCCCTTCAGGCCTGGCAGTCCACTTTAATAGTACAGAGTTGTTGGTACCTATACATTTGCCAATTGACAAGCTGGAGCATTGTATAGAACTTAAGTGACAGCAGCATTTTATATTTAGATAGTGACATTTAGAGGAAAGGAAGTAAGCAAGGCCTAGGACACCATGCGTTGCAAAAGTTATGCAAATCACAAGACTTACTTAACATTAGGTTGATACTATGTAGTTCAAAAAAAGGAGGTAAATGGGGACTTGCAGGGGATCTTTGGGCCCAGTCTGCAGGGATGTCAAGGATCCCCTGTAGCTACTTACTGGGAGTGCACAGAAGATAAGGGGACTCTCCCTCCTGTGTTCAGGAGGTGCAGGAGCCCTTGAATCCCCACCCTGCTCTTCTCCAGGGGCTATGACAACATGGAAGGACATTAGTGGGTCCCTGTATCATTAAAGGTATGTTAATTTAATACAAACTGGTTGCTCTATAAAGTAGCACATCTTTTAAAAAGCAACTTAACAGTTCTAAATGTCAATTTGCATTAAAATGTCTATATACTTTGGCCCACTATTTTCACTTTCAGGAATAAGCTATTAAGAAAATAAGCAAATAATTTGTATCTTCAGGGTTTTCTTTCAGAGAAAAAATCTTACACTGAGAGACCCAAGAGATTCAAAAAAGAACTATTACTATATGAATTCT
This sequence comes from Carlito syrichta, assembly GCF_000164805.1. Classification (NCBI taxonomy): domain Eukaryota; kingdom Metazoa; phylum Chordata; class Mammalia; order Primates; family Tarsiidae; genus Carlito; species Carlito syrichta. The sequence goes on from NW_007081509.1 coordinate 336,859, forward strand.
GCAACTGCTGCTAGCAGTGTGTGAATGTTAAGCAATAAGCCCCTTCCGGACATTCTTTTGCTTAAATTGTGGTAGCTTCTGTGGCGTCTCTCTCCTGGTAAGCTCAGTGTTATTTCAAACCTCCTGCCTGCTTGCTAAACCTAGCTTATCTGGCATTCCATTCAGCCCGTTTCGCAGTTACTTGTCCATCACAAGTAACTAAGCCTGAGCCCGCGCAAATCAAACTCGAATCAACCAATCAAAGTCTTTGTAACTGCGTCATATAGTTTTTATCCAATCCTGTGTGCACAAGTTTGTAAAGCCACCCCACCCTTTCAGAATTATGTATAAAAGGTGTGTGTTAGGCTGGGTCGGGTCTCTCGTCCCTGAAGCTGCTGCATCGGCTTCATACGTGAGCCCAGACTCGAGCCTGAATAAAGACCCTTGTGTGTTTGCATCGGAGCTGGCTCTTTGGTGGTCTCTCAGATTTTTAATTTTGGGTTTAACAACACATTATACCAATAGTGTGTGATTTATAACCCACTCATGATGGGTTGATCAGCGAGGGCAACCCATTCAGGTGCAAGCAATAAGGGGCATGTTCTCTCTAGACAATTTAAAAATAGCAATAAAACCAACTAAAAGCTGGGATTCTTTGCTGTATGTGCTAAATTCTGAACAATATCAAGAAAACAATACTCTTCCCCCAAAAGGCCTTTTCTGTTGTTGTTGTTGTTGTAAGTATAAATTCTAAATAACCGCTGAGGGTACTGAAAGGTCATAACATGGATTTAATATACCCAACGAGCAAACATTTTAACATTGCTTAAATCTCATATTCTTCTAGCAGTTCGCTTAACTTAGCATCTAATCCCTAGCCAAGGACAGAACCTGTTTCTTAGCGGTAGCTCTTGGTAATTGCTTTAGAACCCCCATCCCCAACTTGCTTTGTACTAATTAGCTTTTTTATTTGAAGTGTTTGTCTTCACCCATAAGTCCCAAGTTAACCTAATCAACCCTTTGTGACCTCCGTGACAGGCAGACCCCACCATCATGGCAGCAATCATGTGACTAACCCACCCATCTGCCTGGTGTCCATCACCTGACATCAGTATTTGAGCTTACCTACCCCTTCGTGATGATGAGGAACAGACCATCACCCAACAACCTTAATAGCATCCCCCATCAAAGGGAAGGATTAAAAGGATTCAACCACAAGAAGCCATTCACCAGTGCCTTACTAGACTCTCAGTGTGGCCAGGTATTCTTTGAGCTATGGCTGTGGCCCTGTTTCCTAAGCTTTGGCCCCCCTCCTACCTCAGAGGGGTGAATCTCCCTCTTTCTATCTCACTTTCTAATTTACTTTCTAAATAAACTATAATTTCCAATCTAACTTCTGTGCAATTATTTGCATCTTTCATGCTGCACTAGATTGCACACTAGACACCCACACCTCCAGCAGGCCTGACCTAACATTTGGAGGCCCCAGTGGGAGTGTGACCTAACAGTTACTATTGAGTTTTGTGATATATGTACACTTCAAATTCACACAGTTCAAATATGTATTCTTTTTTTTTTTTTTTTGAGTCAGAGTCTCATGGCCACCACAGTCTCAACCTGCTGGACTCAGGCGATCCTTCCACCTCAGCCTTCCAAGGAGCTGGAACCACAGGCATGTGAATATCTATTCTTTAATGAAATTGTATTTCACATTAATGCTGATGTTGAATACTTTATGGAGTCATCTCCTGCCAGGAGAGCAGGTCATGCATGTTCCTTCCCTCTCAGTAGCTCCCTTCCAGCGGAGTCATCTCCAATCCTAGCAGTACAACATATTTCTGCTTTTAAACGTAGATTTGGGGCCAGGCTCAGTGGCTCAGCCTGTAATCCCAGCACTTTGGGAGGCCAAGGCAAGTGGACTGTCTGAGCCTGTGGGTTTGAGACCAGCCCAGGCAACGTGGTGAGACCTCATCTCTACAATAAAACAAAAATTAGCCGGGCATGGTAGCGTGTACCTGTAGTTTCGGCTACTTGGAAGGCTGAGGCGGAAGGATCTCTGGAACCCAGCAGGTCCACTGGGTTCCAGTGGTGAGTGTGCCACCCCAGCCTGAGTGATAAAGTAAGACTCCAAATCAAAAAAAAAAAAAAATGCATATCTGGAATAAAATAACACGGCAATTATAAATACAGAAAGAACATAGAACTTAAGTTCGCTCAAGTTTGTCATTTGATGTGACTACTTGTAGTTTCAGTTTTAGGAATTAGGAGGAGGCGACTTTGGTGGTAGCAGTGGAAGCAATTTTGGAGGTGGTGGAAGCAACAATGATTTTAACAACTACAACCTGAGAAACTTAGAATAAACTTAGTTCACATTTTGTCTCAGCAGAGCCATTTTTATTTAGACTGACACGCTTTGAATCTAGCACAGGTTAGACATAGATAGATAAATTTCCAATAGGCAAGTTTTAGGAAGTGTTCAAACATTTTACTGCAGGCCAAGCTGGCAACCTACCCCATCCCCTAGGCAAATCTCCATCAGATGCAAAACAAGGACAGCCCAACCTTTCAATTCATGGTTTAGCATAATCATCTCTAAGAAACTTTCAGATTCCTTGTTGAAGATGGATGGACGGAGGGTCAAAGAGCACCCCTTAGCTGGCCGAAGCCATAGAAAGGATAATAAGACCACCATTTTGCTAAAGAGTTTGTGGATTGGAAATGTCTGACAGGTCTCTTGCAGGAAAAACTCCTCCCCTTGTCTCCTCCCATCTAACCCACTACCATGGCAGCAATCATGTGACTAACGCTCACATCTGCCTGCTGCCCATCACCTGACATCATCAGTACCTGCACTTGCCTACCCCTTCATGATGATGTGGAGCAGACCACCACCCAGCCACCTTAATGACCATCACTCATCAAAGAGAAGGATTAAAAGGATTAAAAGGACCACAAGCAACCAGCCACTACTGCCAGGACACTGTGGCCACTACCTTGCTAAGCTAAGCTACGGTGTGGCCATGTACTCCTTGAGCTATGGCCAGTCCATTTTTTCCTGGCTTTGACCTCCTCCCCTACCTTGGAAAGGGGAATCTCCTCTCTCTCTCTCTCTCTCTCACTTTCTAAATAAACTATATTTTCTAACCTAACTTCTGTGCAATTCTTTGTATTTTTCTCGTGGCACTGTAGCATACACAAGACACACCCCCCCAGAGTGCCTGACCTAATATTCTGGAGGCCCCACTGTGAGTGTGACCCTAACAACAACAACCTTCAAATTTTGGACCTGTGGAGAGGGGAAACTTTGGAGGCAGAAGCTCTGGCCCCTGTGGTAGTGGAGGCCATACTTTGCCAAACCACAAAACCGGCGTGGCTACAGCAGTTCCAGTGGCAGCAGTAGCCACGGCAGTGGCAGAAGACATCAGTTACTGCCGGGAACCAAAGTTTAGTAAGAGAGGAAAACCAGATAAGTGACAGGGAAGCTACAGGTTACAACAGATTTGTAACAGTCAAGCACAAAGCCGGATGTGGTAGTGCACTCCAGTAGTTCCAGCTACTTGGAAGGACTTGAGGCAGAAGCATCGCTGGAGCCCAGCAGGTCGATGATGGGGTGGCTGTGAGCATGTCGCTGCACTCCAGCCCAGGCAACAGAGTGAGACTCCAACTCAAAAAAACAAGCAAACAAACAAAAAACAAGAGTCAAGCACAGTGGTGGTGGGGCCTGTTAGGGTACGGCAGACAGGGTGAGGGTGGAGAGGCAAGGGGAGATGTGCAGCACTGCAGGGGCTGGCAAGCCAGAGGTGCGCGCTGGCAACCCAGAGATCCAAGTAAATTGCAAATAACTGCGACACACAAAAAGGTTAAGAAAGAAAAGTTTATTTAAAAGTAAATTAGAGAGAGAAAGAGAGAAGATTCACCTCCCCAGGGTGGGGGATGGGGACCAAAGCCAGGAAGCATGGTGACAGCCATGGCTCAAAGAGCACATGGCCACACTAGACTCTAGCAAGGCAATGGCCGCTGGTTGCTTGTGGCTGAGTCCTTTTAACCGTTCCCCTTGATGGGGGAACATCATTAGGGTGATTGGTTGGTGGTCTGCTTTCATGTCATCACAAAGGGGCAGGCAAGTGCAGGTACTGATGATGTCAGGTGATGGGCAGCAGGCAGATGGGTGGGTTAGTCACATGATTGCTGCCATGGTGGGGCTTCTTTGTGTCATGTAGGTTAGCCCTGAGGGGGAGTGATTCCTGCAAGAGACTTGTTAGACATTTGCAATTCACAAAATCCTTGACCAAGGGTCATTTGGGCTGTCCTGATCTTGTATCTGAAGGAGATTTGCCTACGGGGGCTGGGATAGGTTGCTGTTTGTCCTGCAGTAGAATGTCTGAATGCTTTCTAATGGTTACACTGAGGCACAAAGATGAAAGAATAAGCTAAGTTTCTTTTAGGTTTCTATAGGTACCTTTAAGGGCCTAGCTGCTACAAAGAAAACAACACTCCTGTGAATGGGTAAAAAACTTGAGGACTGTATTTGTAGCTAATTGTATAACAGCTTATTTCAGTTTCCATTCTGTGGAAGGTATAAAGTATTCCAACAAAAGGTCTTAATGTAGATTATTTTGTACCTATGCCGTTGATTGATAAGAGTAACAGTCTGATCATGACACTGATTTATAAATAGTCTGATTTATGACACAAAAAAATATGTCTTAAAAAATTTCCATATTTATGTGGGGTGTTATTCTTTGGTTTTCTCTTTTTGCATCTCTTTGTGTCTTTGTCTAGTTTGGTATCAGGTAATACTAGAGATGAATTATACAAATTAATTCATAAAATAAAAAAAGATGAAAATGTTGAACATGAACTAGGTGTAACATTTGTGTTTGGAAAAATGCAAATTTTAGTCATGCAATAAAATTTGCAAAATATTTTACTGAATTTGAGTAACATCTTCAAGACTGAAATTTATTCTTCTCCAAGCATTAGTTGCTGCTTTAAAACAAACAACAAAAAAAATTCAAGAAAATAATCATGTCTACTGATTATGACATGAGTCTTAACTAAAAATAGTTTTTGATTTAGAAAAGGGTGCTGAAAATGAGTGGCTGTGGCTGCCAAGTACATCGGAAGCAGCAAGAATGCTCCCAGAAGGCAGTCGCACCCACATAGCTGGCCAGCCACTTCTATTGCTGGGAAAATCTGAGGAAAGGAGGGAGTTAAGAGTTCATTAGAAAAGAGACAGAATTAAAAAGGCCAAAGGTCTTCCTTTGTAGATGAAGCCTCACGAGTGACAGCCCTTAGAGAGAATAGATGGCAAATGTCTGTTATTCAGACTTTAAAGTGTCAGACTCTCTGTGAGCTCCTCCAGGGACTGGGAAGGCCTGGGAGGGGCAAAGCCACAGTATGCATGTTTTGTGATGAAAACTTGAGAATGAAAGAGGAAAGATGAGAGAAGTAAACCTAAACCAAGAAATATCCTTGGCTCCTTTAGAAGGGAAGAAAGGGAGGAACTAACTATGTGGTTATAGAACAAAAACAAACTAAAAACCATGAACACGCTTACAAAATCATGAATATCTCTTGGTAGAAATATTTTTAAGATAATTCTTAAAAAGCAAAACTAAATTTTAAGCAACCCATTAAGAAGGCCTAGGAAGGAATAACTGTCCATTTGTCTATGGAGCAAGAAAAAGTGGTAAATTTATAACATTAAATTTTAAAATGACATTCTTTTTAATGTGTTATATTTGGCCTGCTACAGTGGTTTACACCTGTAATCTCAGCATTTTGGGAGGCAAAAGAGGGAGGATTGCTTGAAGCCAGGATTTTGAGACCAGCCTGGGCAACAAAGCAAGACTGGTTTTTTTGAGTAGAGTCTCACTCTTGCTCAGGTTGGAGTGCATTGGCATGCTCACAGTCACAGCAATGTCGACCTGCTGGGTTCAGATAATTCTTCCACTTCAGCCTTCCAAGTAGCTGGAAATACAGGCATGCACTACCACGTCTGGCTAATTTTGGTGTTTTGATGTATGGTAGAGATGGGGGCTCACCATGTTGCCCTGGCTGGTCTCGAACCCATGGGCTCAGGCAATCCTCTCACTTTACCTCCCAAAGTGCTGAGATTACAGGCATGAGCCACTGCACCTGGTTAAGATCCTATATCTACAAAAAACTTAAAAATTAGTTGTGTAGCAGGAAAAATAGAGAGATCGTGACACCGAGACTATTATAGGAAGTGGCACTTTATTACGCTGGCTAGCACAGCGGGCCCGAGAATCTAATGCGTCCAAATCGAGCGCCCCAGAACAGGAGATGTGGGGTCTTATACCCTTGTTTAGGTAAGGGAGGGCGGTCATGTTGAGTGATTACATATTTCCTTTGGAATTTTACAAGGTTGTACTCAGCAAAATCAGATTTTTTAAAGAACAAATGGTTTCCAGGAACTGCAGGCTTGTAAACCGTCAACTTCAGAAGGGAGGTTTTAGATAAGACTCTTTTCCATTTCCATGAAATAGCCAGTCTCTGGGCCATTTGGCCTTTCTTAAACAAAACCTGCCCGGTGCCTGGCAGGTCTTTAAAGTTGCAACTTGCCTTTCAAAAGGAAATACCTTTAACTGCTATTAACCCCTCCTTCTTGCTGCTGGGCTAGTGGCAGCCCAGGTGAGGCCAACTGCTGATCCCGAATTAGCTACATGTGTTTCTGCATTTATTCACTCAATCATACAAGAAATATATTTGAGCATTTGCCGCATCCTGCCACAGTTGAACTTGGCAGCACAGGCCTATAGACCCAGCTACTTGAGAAGCTAAGGCAAGCGGATGGCTTGAGCTCAGGAGTTCAAGGCTGTGATAAGCTGAGGTTGTGCCACTACACTCCAGCCTGGGTAACAAAGTGGAATCCTATCTCAAAAAAAGTCTATTTTTAATTTGCTATTGATGCATGATAATATCACAATAACAAATAACAGCAATCATTAAATGTTTCTATAGTCCTCATTTTTAAGTGTTTTGTTATAAAAAAATTTTAATATGTACAAAAATACAGATGAAATATGATATTTGTAGTGGATAAAATTGTGTCCCCTCAAAAGATATATTGAAGTCTTACCCTGTGGTACCTGTGAATGTAATATTACTTAAAAAGGATCTTTGCAGAAGTAATTAGGATGAGGTCATGATGCAGAGACCCGCCAATGTCTGTCCATATTGTCACAGCTCCTAAGGAAGGATATGGAAAGGGTTCAAGCACTCCTGTACATTCCTGAGCAATATTCCTGAGACCCAATAAAAGGTGTACTTCCCCTAATCTCCTATGCCCACCCAGTAAGAAACTTCAAAGCATCTTTAATTTTCCTGCAGACTATTCCCAATAAACCTAGCATATTCCAAAGAGACCCCTTATCTCCTATGCACTCCCAGTAAGTAGCTTCAGGGTATCCTTGGCTTGGCTGCCACTATGCCCAATCAACCAAAATATATAAATCTCCATTTTCTCCACTTTCTTAGTAATCATAGGTTTGACTAGTATAGTATCAATGTAATTGTAAGTTTAGTGATTTGTATAACTTTTGCATAATGGGCCTGTAAACTCCCTTTACTCTATGGCAAGCTTGATTAACGCTCTGCCAGGCCTTACTGATAAAAACTGAGAGATACCTCTGGTACCTGGCACCAGGAGGTCGGGACCGTAAAATGTCACTATTGGTAAAATGAGACTGTAACTTAAGTTCTACACAATGTTCTTCTGGTCACGTGACTAATCTGTTGGTATTGACTATAAAGCCTAAAGAGTGAGCAGAACAATTTGAAAGAGGCCGAAAGCCCACTCTGCTCCCTGGATTCGAATTTAGAGAGAAAACTCTTTCTACCAGTTCCCTGCTCCTCTGATTTATCGGTATTGAGGGAGAGCAGCCGAGTGTTACTCTGACCATATCAGTCATACTGAATTAAGGTGCCTATAATTCCAGTATAACTTGCCAGTCATAATGATAGGGCTTGCAGGTGGGGGGGCACTGTTAAAGTTTCACGTTCTTCAATATTAGCAAAAAAAGCATGTATATTTGTATTTTTTTCCCCCACGGACAAAAATTTTTTAACCTTGCATTGCTTATGCAATATCTTGTTTTGCTGCTGGCATCTGCTTTCTCAAGGCCACGTCTCTAGACTGCGTGACCATCAGCACCAACCTGCTTCCTCAAGGCCACATCTTGGGGCTACATGACCACCAGCACCTGCTTTCTCAGGAACACGTGACTGCCAAACACCAGCTACGGGGTGTAAAAGAGACCCACAAAAAGCAAAAGGGGCTGGTTCTTCTCCAGGGCCAATCTTCCTTTCCTTTCCCTCTAATAAGTTTTCTTTCTTTGCCTGACCACTCGGCTCATTTTCTTTTTCTCCGCATTTGCCTTATAGATAAGAAGAGAGAAATTTGGTCACAGAGGCAGGGAAAAACCAACATATGAAGACTGAGGCAGAGCCTGAAATGATGCATCTATAAGTCAACGAATGTCAAGGAACACCAAGGATTGCTGGCAGCCACTGGAAGCTGGAGAGGAGCCTGGAACAGAGTCTCACCCAAAGGTCCTGGGAGGGAACCAACCCTGCTGACACCTTGATGTCAAGCTTCAGGCCTCCAGAGTTGCGGGAGAAAACATTTTTGTTGCTTTAGCCACTTCATGTGTGGTGATTTCTTATGGCGATCCTGGAAACTAATGCAATGCTAAGTAATGGATGTGGAGAATTATAGATAAAGCAAGGTTAACTATGGATTGATAACCATTACAGCTGGTTGATAGACTATAGGGAATACTTTGTGATTTATAGTTTCATGTTCTTCAATATAAGCAAAAAAAGCACGTATATTTGTATTCTTCCTTTTCACAGACAAAATTTTTTTTAACTAAGTCTGAAGTGAGCAGAGACAAATGTCTTCATTATTGTACACCCTTGTCTTCACCTTGCTCTTTCTCTTAATACATACATGTTTGTACCTGCATATTATTGCATTGTGTAAAAATATCATACCTTTTCTCTTCAATCACACCCCTGTTGATGGACAGCTAGACTGTGTTCCAGTTTGCTTGCTTTACTTGAATTGCTGTTACAAACAGTGCAGCATATGTCTTATGGTATTTTTGCTCATGGAACTAAATCCCTGGAGGTGGAATTCCTTCTTCTAGAGAAAAATGATAGAAGATTTTGCTGGATATTGCAAAATTTCCCATTCATACTGGTTTGCCATTTTGCATTTCCACCAGTCATATCAACACTCTCTCATGTAACCAGAATAGGCTGTCCTTTTAACAGAACAATTATATTTTGGTTCAGTTTTAATTTGTATTGCTCATGCAACGAATGATGTTTTGCATCCAAAAGTCATTTAGTTTCTTTCTCTATTAACAGTCTGTTCATATACCTAATGTTAGAGCACACTTGCAGCAGGGTCTCCAGAATGTCAGGTCAGGCCCACTAGGGGTGTGGTGTGTCTGGTGTACAATCTGATGCTGCATGAAAGATGCAAAGAATTGTACAGAAGTTAGGTTAGAAAATATAGTTTATTTAAGAAGTAAATTATAGAGAGAGAGAGAGAGAAAAGAGGAGATTCACCTCCCCAAGGTAGGGAAGGGGGCCAAATTCAGAAAGCATGGTGAAGGCCATAGCTCAAAGATCATATGGCCACACCAGAGTCTAATAAGGCAAAGGCTGCAATGGCAGTGGCAAGGTCTGGCAATGGCACCTGGCTGCTCAAGGTTGAATGCTTTTAACCCTTTCCTTGATTGGGGGAAGGTCATAAAGGTGATTCGGTGGTAGTCTGCTCCACGTCATCACGAAGGAGCAGGTAAGCACAGGTACTGAGGTCAGGTGATGGACAGCAGGCAGACGGGTGGTGGGTTAGTCACATGATTGCTGCCATGGTGGTGGACTAGATGGGAGACAAGAGGAGGGGTTTTCTTGCAAGACTTATCAGACATTTGCAATTCACAAACTCCTTGATCAAAAGGTGGTCTATTATCACTTATATGGCTTTGTTCTTGTCTTGCATCTGAGGGAGATTTGCCAAGGGGGTAGGGTAGCCTGCCTCTTGGTTTGCAGTAAAATGTCTGAATGCTTCCTAAAGCCTGCCTTTTGGAAATTCATTTTCTCTATGTTTAACCTATGCTGGATTCAAAGCATGTTAGTTAAAGCACAAATGTGAACTAAGTTAATTCTGAGTTTCTCAAGGTCCCTTCTTTCACCTAATGCATTTTTATGGGATCATTTTCTGCTTTGTGTTTTAAAAGTCCTTAATATAGATATTAATCCTTTGTGTGTGATATAAGTCACAAATATTTTGTCAGTTTATTAGCTTATGCTTTCTACCATGCAAATATTTTTCATATAATCAAACCTGTCACATTTCCCCATTGCTTCCGAATTTTTATTTTTATTTATTTATATTTTTTGTTTTTTGAGTCGGAGTCTCACTCCATCACCCAGGCTGGAGTGTAGTGGCATGCTCACAGTCACCTCAGTGTTGACTTGCTGGGCTCCGGCTATCCTTCCACCTCAGCCTTCCAAGGAGTCAGAACTACAGGCACGTGCTACCACGCGAGGTTAATTTTTTTTTTAATTTATTGTGGAGACGAGGTCTTGCCAAGTTACCCAGGCTGGTCTCAAACCTGCAGGCTCAGGCAGTCCACTCACCTCAGCCTCCCAAAGTGCTGAGATTATAGGCTGAATCACTGAGCCCGGCTGCTTCTGGATTTTTAGTAATAAAATAACTCATTCATGGTTTTTTACTGCTTATGTAAGTAGATTTTCTACATTTAAATCTGACTTACTTAAAATTTATCTTAGTATACAGTATGAGGAATGTATCTAGTTTTTTCTTTTTATTAAAAATTGTTTCCTACTATCAAACGAAGATGGGCTAAAATTATTTCTTATGGTCTGAAGAGGCTTTGTGTACAGTCTGGTTATTCGAAGTATGGTGTACCAACACTTACTGGAAACTTGTTAGAAATACAGAGCCACGGAGGCCCTCCAGACCTACTGGATTAGAATCAGATATTCAGGAGGTTCCAAATTTTTTTTTTTTTCTTTTTGAGTTGGAGTTTCACTCTGTCTCCCAGGCTGGAGTGCAGTGGCACACTCACGGCCACCGCAGCCTTGACCTCCTGGGCTTAGGTGATCTTTCTGCCTCAGCCTTCCAGGTAGCTGGAACTATAGGCACATACCACCTAGCCTGGCTTATTTTTGTAATTTATTGCAGAGATGAGGTCTCTCCAAGTTGCCCGGGTTGGTCTCAAACCCTCAGGCTCACGCAGTCCTCTTGTCTCAGCCTCCCAAAGTGCTGGGATGACAGGCTGAGCCACCATGCCTGGCTGAGATTCCAAAATTTGAGAAGCAGATTCAAGTTTGAGAATGACTGATATTCAAAAAATAGTTTTGTGCTTTTTTCCCCAAAAGAACGGGCAAATTTTTTTTAAATTGCCTTTCATTACCATTGCTATGCTGGGACCACACATTTTACACAATGGAAACTTGGGACCCTACCTATTGCATTGTGGTAAAGTTTTAACGTGTGTATGAAAGCTATGAATGGTAATGAATACACCAGTAAGTTTAGAGACTCACCAACAGTGATGAAGCTGCCCCTATATGTCCTGATCTCACCTTTCTATCCCCTCGCTGACATAACTTAGATTTGTTTTTGCCATAATTAGTCATCTTTGCATAAGTTTTCATTTCTGAACTTTTAAAACACACTATATTGAATATAGTCTTAAGTGATAATTTTCCACTGAATATTGAGACTATTTTTCATTAAATATTGCAAATAACTATAATTCATTCTTTTTCACTGATGTTATTGAAAGGTAGGAAACCCAAGAATCTTAGAATAGGAGAATTTAGTAAAATAATCCTCGTAGTAGTGCAGGAATTTTTTCTCAGCCCTAGACCCATCACGTATTGCTGAGCCTTTCTGCTGTCCAGCCTATTCTTTACCTCCTAATTATTAGCAAGAAGTAAAACCAACCTCCCAGAGTTAGGACTTGGCCATTGTTTCTAGCCCCTTATGCACCTCTAGTCGTAATGGTTCTTCTAGGAATCTATGTTTCCTGCAAGGACATTCCTGCAATGATATATTGTTATCAGTCTTCCATAACAGCCTGCGGCCCCTGGAGTCATGAGATACCAATGCCTGGGGATGTCTAGAAACAAGACTTATGTGAGTTCTGCTATCTACATCAAAGGAGACAACCTACAGACTCTTCCCTTAGCCCAAAAGAGCCTTAAATATATAAATATATGAATATATTTATGAGAGCCTTAAATATAAGAGCCTTAAATATACCCAACCTCTCAGTCTTCAAGGACACACTTGCCTATTGAATGCCAGCCTTCTGGAAAGTGGAAAGTAGACTTTGCTTCCTTTTCCTTCACAATTCTTTGCATTTCCCTCATGGCATCGGCCCACCTTGCCTCAGTTTACCTTTTCATCTGGTGGCCCATATGGGGAGTGCACCCCAATATTTTGGGAATCCCCCTCCCATCTGTGACTCTTTTCTCACTCTCATCTCTTCAAACCTGTGTCTCCCTGTGGACTGTGCTAGAACTTGGTGGCAACTGACAGCTCTGGCCAAGGCGGCTCCCCGGTGTGTCTGAAGGCCCCAAGGAAAAGCAGCAGGCTACTAGGGCCCATAAGGTTTATCCTAAGGTCTGTCCTTTACCTTCTCCTGCAGACGGAGCTCTCCAGTCATCTCTGCAGACCCGACTAGATCTCGGAAGGCAACTGACGGCCTTTTTGCCAGGGCGACTCCCTGGAAAGGCAAAATGGCCCCAGAAAGAAGGTCTTGGACTGCCATCGGCTGTTGAGTGAGCAACAAGATAGTTGACCCCTATCCTGTGCTATTTATCCTCTGCGCTCCCTTTCTGAAGATGAACTACACCAAGCGGAGACCCACACTGCCTCAGTGTTTTTTTCTTGGTACGAAGTAACATCTCAGGTGAATCCAATTGCTTATCAGGTCTGGAAGGGATCCCGGAACAGCTCTGAGAGGCCACCCTTTCTCTTTCCGATTGAAAGCACATTGCTGGGGCCCAGGGCCCTCTGCAGAAATCTTGGCCAAGTCTCTTAAACATGCAGTTCAGAATAGCCCTGGTACTGGGGCCTGGGCCCTTGATGGATAGGGTGCTGTCTCCCGTGGGTCAAGGAGATAGAGGATGCTCTGTCTTACTGGTTCTTACATATACATAGACTAATTTCACTATTCCTCCGTCTGGGACGCTGGGCTCAGGAAGTGGATGGGCTTTGTCTCTCTTCTCTCCCTCCTTCCTCCCTCCACCTCATCTCTTCTCCCCCCCACACTCTCTCTCTCAGGCCTCTCTCTCAAACACCGTTCTTAGGAGGCCTTCTTTCTCTCTCCCTTCCAGGGATCCTCATGGGAGATTCTCGGACAGTTGTGGAAAAAGATTCGCCATTGACATGTCTTTTAAAAAATCTCGGCCAGACTCGGTGACTCAGCCTGTCATCCCAGCACTTTGGGAGGCTGAGGCGAGTAGATTGCCTAAGCCTGCGGGTTCGAGACCCGTCTGGGCAACTTGATGAGACCTCATCTCTACAACAAATCAAAAAATCAGCCGGGCGTGGTAGCGCGCACCTGTAGTTCCAGCTACTTGGAAGGCTGAGGCGGAAGGATCGCCGGAGCCCAGCAGGTCGAGGCTGTGGTGGCCGGGAGCGGCCACTGCACTCCAGTCTGGGTGATAGAGTGAGACTCCAATTCAAAAAAAAAAAAAATGTCAAGCCTCTTTCATTAGGGAAAACTATCCTCCCCAAATGCCTCACATTTTATTGTAACTCAGTCTGGCCAGATATGTTAGGTGATGGGGAAGTCCGGCCATGCGGAGGCTCCCTGGCATATAACACCTTGATGCAACTGGATTTATACGTTGGGAGGAACAAGAAACATAATGAAGTCCAGGCTTTTTTCGAGTTAGCTCTTCATCAGGACCTATGCACTTCCTGTCGCATGTTTGTTCTCACTCTCCCAATAACTACTTCACTCCCAGATGACTTGGATCCTGCTGACCTAGCTGCCCCTGCTTCTCAGAGCCCACCTTTACCTCCTTCCCCTCAGTAGTCACCTCTCCCAGATCTGTCAGCCCTTCCTCTTCCTCCTCCTTCTTCCTCCCTTTACTCACCTTTACCTGAGAATGTGAGTTCAGTGCTCATGGGGCTGTTGACTCCAGTCCTCCTCCTCTCCTCCCCTCTTCCCCGCCTCCACCTTCACCTTCACACGGGTCTCTGGCAAGCCATTCCAAGTTCCCACCGTTATTCACCAACTCTTTCTAAGAGAAGTTGAGGAAGCCGAAGGAATAGCCAGAGTCCATGTCACGTTTTCTATGATAGGTCTTTTACAAATTGAAACTACACCGGGATCTTTCTCTACTGATTCAACTAAATTTGCCAAGGAGTTCCAATCTCATTCTCTCTCGTATGACCTCATTTGGAGAGATATGCAAGTTATTTTAACCACTACTTAACCATGATTACTCATCATAGTAGTACTACTACTAAAAAATTAGTAGACTACTACTAATCAAAAATTCAACGGAATTTTTGCTAAAGCCTGGGAATTTGCAAGCAAACTTAGCTGTGCTCAGCCTGGTCAATATTCCCCAGCAGCGACAAGGGTCCCAGGAGAAGATCCTAAATGGAATTATCAACTCAGCTCCCCAGAGAGGGTAAGGAAGGATCACTTTATCTCTTGCCTAGTACATGGCATGCAAAGGGCCATTATCTAACAAGTAAACCATGATAAAGTCAAGGAAATTGTCCAGGGACTTGGTTAAAACACTGTGGTTTTTCTAGCCTGTATATCTGAGGCGATGCAGCGTTATACTAATTTGAACCCAGATATTCCAGTCCATTTTAGCTATGCATTGCATTTCCCAGTCAGCCCTGGATATTAAACAAAAACTTCAAAAATTGGAAGAAGGCCCACAGACCCCCAGTCAGAACTTTAAGATCTGGCTTTCAAAGTCTTTAACAATCCGAAGGAGAAACGAAGAGAGGACACGAAAGTTAAGACTCAGGCCTCGGTGGCTCAACCTGTAATCCCGCGCCTTTGGGAGGCTGAGGTGAGTGGATTGCCTGAGCCCGTGGGTTCGAGACCCGCCTGGGCAGCGAGACCTCATCTCTACAATAAATCAAAAAATCAGCCGAGCGTGGTAGCGCATGCCTGTAATTCCAGCTATTTGGAAGGCTGAGGCGGAAGGATCGCCGGAGCCCAGCAGGTCGAGGCTGCGGTGGCCGGGAGCGGCCACTGCACTCCAGTCTGGGCGACAGAGTGAGACTCCAACTCAAAAAAAAAAAAAAAAGGCTCAGGCCTTCCAGCTCATAGCCACAGTTCTTACTAGAGCTGAGGAAAGGAGAAACAGAGACTCCTACCAGGGGAACTCAGGCAGTGATCAAAGTAATCAATAGCCGCTGGGAAACTGTTTCAAATGTGATCAATCTGGTCACCGGGCTAAAGACTGCGCCAAGCTGCCACTTCTCACCCCGTGTCCTAAGTGTGCACAGGTCAGGCACTGGGGAAGTGATTGCTGAACAGAGGTGCCCCCCTAAGGTACCTGCACTCCCACCAACACACAGTAGAATTGTCCACTTATTCTCCAGTGCCAGCCATGTGCCCTGTTGCTAGGTCAGTCTCTGAGCCAGACCTACTGGGTCTCTTGCAATCTGATTGACACACCTCTGGCTTAGTTGCCTCACGCTCTACTGAGCTCCTCGTGCAGCAGGCTGAACCCAGAGGGGAAATCTCTGTCACTGGTAGGCTTATCTCCTTCATCATCCAGTCTGGGGTTACTTGCTCAGCTTTAACTGAATTCTCTGGTCTCCTCCTTCCTTCTCCTGCCTCTATCGTCGGGGTCGGTGGTATTCCTTCTAAGCCCCTAACCACACTACCCCTCCCATGCTCACTGGGAAATCAGATGTTTCATCATTCATTTCTTGTCATCCCCACTTGCCCGCTCCCTTGCTAGGCAAGGATATCATGCATAAACTGGGAACTCGCACTATTTTCTACCCAGAACCCCCACCGGTTAGTTTTGTAGGAGTACTCCACGGGACTTTCGACCGCCTCAAGCCCTCTCCAGGCCAGGGCCTGGCCCAAAAGGCCATAACACCCCCTCCTATCTCCTCTTCCATCGAGGAACCTGTTCCTCCTCTAGTCTGGGAAACTTCTACTCCAGGTGAAGTTTCACACATTGTGCCTATCCCCATTCAATTTAATGACCTCTATTCCTGCACTAATAAGCCTCGATACCCCATTAGCTACTCCACATGACAAGGTCTTAAACCCTTAATTGCTAAATTCCTCAAAGCTGGAGTTCGTAAGCAACCAGCTCCCCTTGCAATACTCTCATTCCCCTGGTTTGCAAAGATGATGGAACTTATTACCTAGTGCAAGACTTGCGAATTGTTAATGAAGCTGTGGTCCCTCTTTATCCTACTGTTCCCAATTCATACACTTTCCTTAGTTCTGTGCCGTCAAATACACAGTATTTCACAGTCCTATTTGATTAGTGACCTTCGTCATCTCAGGGTTTGTGAATTGACACCTTATTGTTGGCTTATTTTTCCTTGCCTGCATGAATAATAGATTTTATTATCTTTCCACATTTCTTCTCCAGCCTGTCCACTCTTCTGTGAAATGCTTATTCTTTTATTTTGTTGTTTGGTTGTCTACACCTTCTTTGAAGTCCATTCTTTCATTGGAAGTCATTACAGTGAAGCTACATTTTATTTTTATGGGGACTTATGTTTCATCTCCACAATCATCTGCTCAGGATGAGTTTTTTAAAACTTTATTTTAGAGGTGAGAGATATATGTGAGGATTTGTCCTATTAGCAAATTGTGTGAAGGCAGGGTCTGGGCTTCTAGCTAGCTCTCTCCCCTTTAATAGTGAGCATGGTACCCAGTGGGTGGTTGTGGATTTTTTTTTTTTTTTTTTTTGAGTTGGAATCTCATTCCATTGCCCACATTGGAATGCAGTGGCACGCTCTTGGCCACCGCAACCTCAACCTGCTGGGCTCCGGGGATCCTTTCACCTCAGCCTTCCAAGTAGCTGGAACTACAGGCGCGTGCTACCACACCCAGCTAATTTTTGATTTATTGTAGAGATGAGGTCTTGCCAAGTTGCACGGGTGGGTCCCAAACCCGCAGGCTCAGGCAATTCACTCACCTCAGCCTCCCAAAGTGCTGAGGCACCGAGCCCGGCGGTTGTGGATTTTTAAATATTGATCATATATGCAGTTACCTCTGCTATTGCAGTTTTAATTTTTACTTTCATCTCTATTTACTGAAGATAAATGTCTTAAAAGTGTCATCAGGCAGCTCTACTGAGTTTGATGGTAAACAAATTTTAAGAGTTTGAAACTTTTTTCAAACTATTTTTCAGAGTTAACATCAGTTTCTATTTATACTACCAACATACAAAATGGTCTAACATTAGGTATTTTTATTTATTTTTTAAAGCTCAAATTTAATGTATAGGAGAAAGCCCCAGCTTCCCATTCTGTATAGGAAGCTACCTGGAAGGGTGCAGTTACTCAAGCCTATAATCCCAGCGCTTTGGGAGGCCAAGGTGAGAGGATTGTTCAAGACCAGCCTGAGCAACATGGTGAGACCTTGTCTCTACAGTAAAAATTAAAAAAAATTGGCCGGGCATGGTGGCTCAAGTAGTTCAAGTTACTTGGAAGACTGAGGTGATAGCATTGTCTGCGCCCAGCAGGTTGAGGCTATGGTGGCTGTGAGCATGCCACTGCACTCTAGTCTGGGCGACAAAGTGAGATTCCAACTCAAAAAAAAAAGAAGCTACCTTATTTTTTCTTATTTTATGTCTGTTTTAATAATTGATGTGTTGCTTTCCTAGGTTACTGTAAAGATAGCCATCAGATTAGGGTCCATGCTAATAAACACAGCTACGTTTTATCTTGATCACATCTGCAAAGACTGTTGCAAAATAAGGCTGTATTCACAGGTCCAGAGATTCATCTTCATTTTTTTTTTTCTCTTGTATTTTATCATAAGTAGCAAGAAGCAACCAAGCTGCACCTTTTTCTTTCTTTCTTTTTTTTTTTTTTGAGTCGGAGTCTCACTCTGTCGCCCCAGGCTGGAGCACAGTGGCCATCCCAGTGTCCACCCACTGGGCTCAGGCGATCCTTCTGCCTCAGCCTTCTGAGTAGGCGGCACTACAGGCATGTATTACCACACCTAATTTTTTATTTATTGTAAAGATGAGATCTTGCCAAGTTGCCTAGGCTGGTCTCAACCCATGTCCTCAGGCAATCCACTCGCCTTGGCTTCCCAAAGTGCTGGGATTACAGGCTGAGCCGCTGAGCCTCGCCGTGCCATTTCTTTATGACATGCCTGCAGAGAGTGAAGCACACTCCTAGAAACTTCCAGAATTCTCACGTCGCACAGTCGAGGGCTGAGCCAGAACCTGTTGAGGTGCCAGGGTTCAGGTGACAGATTAAGACAGTAAGGAGTGTGCCATAGCACTCCAGCCTGGGCGGCAGAGTGAGATTCCAGTTCAAAACAAAAAAAAGTCAGTAAGACAAGCTGAAAGTGACAGTCATGCCTCGGTTCCTGACTGCGACAGTGCACGCGAGTCTAAATCAAAGAAAGCCACAACTCCCCATTCTGTTTTCCCACAGAAGGCCTGAGTGAGAGTCAGATACATCCTGTGGGCACAGATGCTGAGGGAGCTCCAAGCCAAGGACACAGAGGCCAAGGGAGGTAGAAGAGAAGGTGCTGAGAGAAAACGCACAGAGTGCTGAATTGTGCTGGGCAGAAGTACCTTCCAGGCCTGAATGAGTGAGCACAGCAGAGGTGCCCAAGAAGTTTCCTGGGTTCTCTGAAGGGGAAAGGTGGCCATTTGGCTTGGTATGGACAACAGTATCAGCTGCAGTAAACTGGTTTTTATTCTATTTGTAAAGATTTGCAACTTTTAAAATGTTTGTATGCTTTAATATATTGACTTTTCTTGTCAGATTACTTCATGTTAGGTTTATAAAAATTGTTATATATTTTTAGATTTTAAAATGATCTTAGGCTGGGCATGGTGGCTTAGCCTATAATCCTAGCACTTTGGGAGGAGGAGGCAAGAGGATTGCCTGAGCCCAGGGGTTCGAGGCCAGCCTGGGCAACATGGCAAGGCCCAGTCTCTACAATAAATAATAATAATAAAAGGTCTTATACTTCTATTCTCTTGAATGAGCTAAGAATAATTTCCCCTTTAAGGAGTAGAAAATTCAATTCGCTGTATTTTAAATATATGGAGATTTCTTTCCCAAAATAACCTAAAGTCATGAGATACACAGTTGGCTTCATTGCTTTATTTTTGCTGTAGGGAGACAGATTTTACTATTATTCCTGCCACCAGGGTGACATGCTTCTAGAGTAATTGAATTTGGAGTACATGAAAATCAGCCATCACCTGAGCCCCCATTCCTATCGTGGACTTTTGTTTAGGGCTACCCTCAGGGTGGCGTGAGCCCACTATGTGAGCATTTAGGAGAAAAACAGGAGGTTGCTGTTTTTCTTGTGTCAAAACCTGTGTAATCCACTAAAAATTTCATTTGGTCTCTATTTTATGTACCAAAAATTCCTGTAAGATACAGGAGATAGCTTATGCGACACAATTATTTGTTTTCCACGGGGTAAATATTTTCTTTTTCTCTGTTCTCATGGTTTTAACAACACATTAGGAAAGGCATGCCATGGCTGGGGTGGGCACTCCACTGAGACTCCTCCCCCACAGTGTGCTTCCTGCCTCTCCTGAAAGCAGGTGTCACATTTGCCCTGTGTTGTGAGTAGTTCTAGTAGATGATGTCTCACCATTCTTCAGGCTGTAGGCTCCTAAGCGCGTGGCTTGTGTGAGGTCAATTGCTTCCCCTACACCATCCAGACAAGGACTTTGGACACGGGAGCATTAAGACACAGTTTTTCAGGAAAATAATACATGGATGGCCAGAGAAGAGAACACACCTAAATGTGATGTGTCCTTTTTCCTCCTCTCTTCCCTAAAGAAAAAAGGCAAAAAATACATCATGGCTTGGTTATTGAGTTTTCTTTTTTCTTAGAATTCATCACTCCTATATATCATCCTGTACGCTATAAGATAAGCCCATGAAACACACGACACAAAAAATGAAACCAACTAGGAAACAAAATGTTCCTTTTCCACTAGTTTGATTTGGTGATTGCAACAACTCTACCTTGAATTTTAAAAAACAAAACCTGGGGGAAACAATGGCTCATGGTGCCCTGTGAGCTCGCAGAGTACTTCTGGCTTCCTGTTTACCCTGACGGTGTCCATTTGCTGCCTCTTAGACCAGCTCCACGGCCTATTCATAAAACAGATTTCTGTTACTACCTGCTATTTGGAGTCCTTCCATCAAAGTTTGATTTGTGATGTTTTACGCCTTTCTGTCCTCCTGTCCCTCTCCCCCGTTGTTTTCATTTCACTGGCTCAATGGCATTCCCAGTGTAGCTCATTAATGTCATTTTCTCCTTTTTCACCATCACTGGCTGCTGTCGGCCTTGCTCAGCTATGCTCCTGGCAGGGCCTTCTCGAGCAATGGGCAGAGACGTAGTAAGACCAGAGTCGGTACTGGAGCCACTGGGACACGCAGCCAGCCTGCACATCCAACCCTGTGGCGATGCCTCCTGTGTGCTATGTCGCTTGGTTATTTTCCTATACTCACCAGCACAGGGCACAATGCTCTCCACTCCCTTTGCTGAACAGGATTAGACTCTAAATACAATCTTATATCATGTTTAGGAGACACTTCTTGCCTCAAGAATGGATGAATGCAGTCTAGTGATTTCTCTCTGTGCACTGTGGTACTTCACTTAAACGAGTAGCACAGGTGACAGGAGAGAACTCCATCCACACTTGAAGAAGAAACGGGTGACGACTGCATGAAAGTTTCCTGTTTCAGGTGGGTATGGTGCAGATGGGATCACATCGAAGAAGCCCATTCGTCATTCTAATTCCAGTCAGTGAAAGTACACATAGCAAAACCTAGGAGACTGGCTGGACATGGCTGAGGGTGAGGGGGGATCCCCACTGGGCTTTCTTTTCCACTGAGGGCTAGCAGAATTTGAAAGCAGAGACCTAAAAAGATGACCAAATGCTGAACAAAGCACAAGAACCTGCAGAGAGGAGGAAGTTTGGCCCAGGACACATGGGCAGTGACAGGCTTCTCATCAGGCTTGCGGCCGGGCCAAAGTGAGGCAAAGTTCCTGAGACTGGACCCAAGCCCAGGACTCTGTCAAACAGAGAAGAAATGGGGCACGGATGAGGCTCCCGCCTAGCTGCCTCAGTCTCCTCGCTTACTGAACAAAGAGTAGGTATTTGCAGGTAGAGCAATAGTTATTTTTTTATTTTTCTTCTTGATTTGGAATGTAGGGACCTACTCTGTCTCTGTAATCGCTCGTGGAGACTACAATTTTATTAGAAGTAAATATACAACATAGATTTTATATGAATGAATGAAGAGAAAAATAGCAGAATATATAGATAGATTATAGATTCGATAGGTAGATATACATTATATATATATTTAACGTAAATGCCCAAGTTAAAAATAATCATGTAATTGAAATCATGTTGTGCCAATGAACACTAAGTTGGACAATTAAACAGAAAAGAAAACCAAGCAATATTCCAAACTTAGGAAAAAAGCATTAAATGTTTCTAAAAATGAGAGATATGGAAGACAGATAAATTGGGCAGATGTAGTCTATGAATAATAAGACCCACAGACAGAGCAAACAGAGCAACTGGACAGAGGCAGTACTCAAAAAGATAATGGAAGACAGAGTTCTCCTCCAACATTTAATATTGTCTGACGTAATAGACGTTTGCCAGTTGTATCACTGTGTTATCTCCCTGTCGTTTAAAATGACACTTTAGGCCGGGCACTGTGGCTCAGCCTGTAATCCCAACACTTTAGCTGAGGTGAGAGGATTGCCTGAGCCCAGGGGTTCGAGACCAGCCTGGCCAATTTGGTGAGACCTCGTCTCTACCATAAATCACACACACACACACACACACACACACACACACACACACACACACACAAACCAGCCAGACATAGTGGTGTACATCTGTAGTTCCAGTTATGTGGAAGGCTGAGGTGGAAGGATCATCTGAGCCCAGCAGATCGAGGTGGCGGTGGCTATAAGCGTGCCAGCCTGGGTGATAGAGTGAGACTCAAACTCAAAAATAAATAAATAAATTAATTAAATTAAATTAAATTACACTTTAGGTTGGGTATGGTGGCTCAAGCCTGTAATCCCAGCACTTTGGGAGGCCGAGGCAAGTGGCCACTGCACTCCAGTCTGGGCGACAGACAAAAAAAAAAAGAAAAAGAAATGGTGCCACGTTATAGTTTTTATGAAGATATTCATCATCTTTTCCCCTAAACGCTTTGGAGGTTTACTTTTTTATTAGATTTTTAATCCACCAAGAATATAGAATAGATGAAGAATAGTCACAATAAACACACACACACACAATAGAAAAATGGGCAAAAAGATAAGACAAGCTGCATAAGAGAAAAATAGTTAATACACTCATGAAAAGATCCCAGCCTCACTGGTAATCCATTAAAGTGTAATTTTATTGTATTTTATTTTTCTGAGCCAGAGTCTCACTCCATCATCAGGCTGGAGTGCAGTGGCATGCTCATGGCCACCTGCTGGGCTTCGGGGATCCTTCTGCCTCTGTCTTCCAAGTAGCTGGAATTACGGGCACATGCTACCACGCCTGGCTAATTTTTTTATTTATTGTAGAGATGAGGTCTCGCTGCCCAGGTGGGTCTCGAACCCGCGGGCTCAGGCAATCCACTCACCTCAGCCTCCCAAAGGCGCGGGATTACAGGCTGAGCCACCGAGCCCGGGTCGTGGCAGCATTTCTTAAATGATTTATAAAAATGTAAATATCAAAGTGTAAATATTCAGCTCCATTGAAATGTAAAACTTGTATTTATTTTTAAAATGTCATAAAAATGAAGTCACCACTCACAGTCTGATAAAAGACAATTGCAGTTCCCTAAATCCAATTCAGATGAACACCTGAAGCAAAATGACTAAGGAAATGAACAACATAATCACTAATGACTGGTGTCTTTGAAGCCCTTGCTGTGTGTCAGTCACTGGACACTCTCATGAATGGATGGGTTATTTCATTTAACCCACCCACTAAACTAGAAAATACATTTTTTTCTATTTCTCACAGGAAGGAAAAAACTACAAAGTTTAATATGACTTGCAAAGACATGGATAGAGCCAGAGTTCCAGCTCAGCCGGGTGAGGCTGAAGCCTGTAACACCAACCCTAGGGATATCCCTGGGGTCCCTGAGATCTCACCAATGAAACTCCCTGGAAGATTCACCCAGTCTCATGTCCTGTCTTTGTGTCTTCTGGTCACTTGGTACTAATCCAGCACGAAGTCCTGCTGTGTAGGGAGATCCTCACTGTGAGGAAGAGGAAGTGGGAGGAGGGCTAAGATTCAACTCTGCATGGAAATCAGTCATAAAGTAGAAGCCTGAGGCTCAGCCTGAAGGAGGCCAACCTCCATGCCTGGGCTGGAGCTGCCAATTCCACTGAACCCCAGGAAGGCACAACCATACCAGATCTAGCACTTGGCCAACCTCAGTCATTTGCAGTTCTTCCCTCAAAGACGGAAACAGCTTTCCTTTATTTTATATCAGTCAGAAACATGGTATGTCATGCCATCTTTCTGCAACTTTTTTGGTAGCACCCTATGATTAAACAAAGAAGGTGCCTGCAGTCTAATTGTTCCTTAAGCCAGCCACTTTCCCATGCCTGGTAGAGACTAAAAGGAGGGCATCCAAGAAAAGATGAAAGAAAAGTTAATTCATCTGCATGTTCCCTGATAACATGATCTATTACAGTAAACCATGGAGAGAAAATCTACATTCAAACCTGTTCAACTTTATTGTTTTGAACAATAATCAGGAAAAAGGTGAATTTTAAACATTGTCTTTCCAACCTCAGGCTTGTATAATTTAGCTGAAAGAAATCTATTACTTTTAATTTTCGGTAGTTTTCCTCTCAGTTGCATCTGTGCGTAGCAGAGAACTCATCCAGATAACCCCGCATTCCATGTTCTGAGGCTTCTGCAGGCCCCACTAGCCTGCCTTAGTGAGTTGGAGTTTCACTCTGTCGCCCAGACTAGAGTGCAGTAGCACACTTCTGGCCACCGCAGCCACAACCTGCTGGGCTCCGGCAATCCTTCCGCCTCAGCCTTCCAAGTAGCTGGAACTACAGGAGCGTGCTGCCATGCCTGGATAATTTTTGACTTATTGTAGAGATGAGGTCTTGCCAAGTTGCTCAGATGGGTCTCAAACCCACGGGCTCAGGCAATCCACTCACCTCGGACTCCCAAAGTGCTGGGATTACAGGCTGAGCCACTGAGCCTGGCCTAGTACAGGTATTCTAAGCTTTGTTTTTCACTGTATAACAGGGTACTTCCTTAGAGAGTGGGCAAGCATCATCCAAAAAAGTCATCAAAGGATAGGGACAGGAAAGAGGGAGAATTTGCTCTTTAAAGCTACAGTATGAATGGAGTGGCGGGGAAAGTTGTGATTATCACTGCACTCTTTCCAACCTCCCTACAATTTTTACCAGAATCCTCAGACAAAAAAAAAAATTTTCTTGTTTTTGTTTTTGTTTTGTTTTGTTTTGTTTTTTGAGTTGGAGTCTCACTCTTGTCGCCTAGGCTGGAGTGCAGTGGCACACTCATGGCCAATGCAGCCTCGACCCGCTGGACTCAGGCTATCCTTCCACCTCAGCCTTCCAAGTAGCTGGAACTACGGATGCATGCCACCATGCCCGGCTTATTTTTTGATTTATTGTAGAGAAAAGGTCTCACCAATTTACCCAGGCTGATCTCGAACCCCTGGGCTCGGGCAATCCTCTTGCCTCGGCCTCCCAAAGTGCTGGGATTATAGATTGAGCCACTGCGCCTGGCCAAAACAAAATTTTTTAATTTATTTTTTTGAGTTGGAGTCTCACTCTGTCACCCAGACTGGAGTGCAGTGGCCGCTCCCGGTCACCGCAGCCTCGACCTGCTGGGCTCCAGCGATCCTTCCGCCTCAGCCTTCCGAATAGCCGGAATTACAGGCGCACGCTACCACGCCCGGCTGATTTTTTGATTTATTGTAGAGATGAGGCCTCGCTGCCCAGGAGGGTCTCGAACCCGCGGGCTCAGGCAATCCACTAACCTTAATAGGATTTTTAACCTGACAGCTTCTTTAGCAGTCATCAGATAAAATGTTTCAATTTACAAATGAAGAAGACAATTCTAGAAAGAGTAGGTGCCTGATTCAAGGGGAAAGCTTTTCATAGATGGTCAATTTGCTAGGTAAAACACAATCACATACCTGCCAGTGTAGGTAAAGATATGGTTATCGATGCAGACACACAGATGTGGATATGGGTGTGTCTACAAGAAGGTGGATGTAGATCCAGATGTGGCTGTGCGGACAAGGTCTCCTTCCGTTCCCTCAATCACTTTATAAAGTCTGAGTCACCGCAGCAGTTGCCCTGCCGCGGGTGGGCAGCGCGCCTGTGATGGGACTGTCCCTGTGCCTGTGGTCGTCCATTCCAAGGCCCAGGTGCCTCCACTCCCAGGCACTGCAGTGTGTTTCAGAAGCATAAAGGCAGTTGGACCACACTTTTACCTCTGTAAAAGAGCCAGCACAGGCTGCCGGTGTTCCCAGTGTTCCCTTTTGTTCGTCAAGGATCCCTGCTGTTGTGAAAATATGTTCCGGGAGTGTCAATACAACTCCATTTAGCCAGATTTTCTCTCAATAAGTAGGATGAAGGCACAGCAGACACAGGCATCGGATTTAGAGCTGATATTAAACTGGGAGGGATGGCAAGGAGACATTCACAGGTTGAAAAGGAGGATCAATTCTAGTAAAATAAAATTTAACAGGCGTAAGAGTGGAATCTGGTACTTGGAGTCGCAAAACCAACTCAGAAAGTTGTGTCGGTCATACAAATGGGCCTCACAAACCTCCAGGGACAGGATGTGTGATTGACAAGAGCCTGTGGCTGCACTCTGAAATCCATGTTCTGTTTGAGCAGGGGCCACATTCCCCATGGCTCCTCCCAGCTGAGGCTGCACACACTGGGGCACCAGGGAACACCGGCAGCCTGTGTTGGCCCAAGGAGCCCCTCCACCTCTGTGGAGGCTTCCTAAGACCTCACAGCCATCTTGAGTGTTTCACTCCTCCTCCTTCCCTCTCTCCCTCAAACGGAGTCGTGGTCTGCAGGTACTCCTAGTCTTGAACTCCCTCCTCATTTTCTTTCACAGTCATCTCCTCTGACTAAAAAAAGAGAAGAAAGAAAATCTTGCATGCTTAATTCTGCCTTGGCACCTACTATTGGAAAACCTGGGATGGCTCTGAATGTGGGTTGGATATGTGAATCGCAAACCCTGTGAAACTTACACTAATGGTGATTGCAGCATGAATGTGATGTGCTGCTAAAACATTACCCACCCATGAGTTGCATTCACAGAAGCATAACATCTAGAATTGTTCATCTCGGCCTTTATTGGAGCTTATTGTGTGCTAAACTCTGATGGTTCAGAAGGTGTTCAGATAACTTAGGTCATGACTTTCTTGAAACTCACTGTGTTGAGGATAAGAGGCATACTGGTCCCAACCTTCTCTGTGATGTTCAGACTAAACCTGGAGCCTCATCCTTGGCTGAACCGAAGAAGTGTGTGTCAAGAAAGATGAACAAACTAGAGCACTTCAGAAAGAAAGGATGAGGATGGTACAGTGACTAAGAATCCTCCCATAGGAGGGAGGGAGAAGGAACTGGAGAAGAAAGGTCTTCAGGGCATCATCATCCTGGATTCAGATATTTGAAGGGGTCATTTGTGAAAGAGGTGATTTTACCTATTCCCCTTGTAAATAAGGGGTCAAAAGGGAAAGAACAAAGAAAAATTTCAGGAAAATGTATTGTGTTGCAAACCAAAGAAGTTTCCGACATAGTTATTGAAACTGAAACATGATGCCCTTGGAGATGATGAGCTCATTACTTTCCAGAAATGTTCAACAGAAGCTAGACAATCATTTTTCAGAGATTATGGGAAGGGGCATCTCTGTACCTCCAGGATGCTTGGATGAACTGAAGGCCCACTTTAGCGTGGTCAGTCGAAGATCAGGAGGTTGAATTATCTTTTCTTATCTACTCATAACTACTTCTAGAAGACTTTCTGAGGAACTCTGTGATATCAAACATTAAGATTTAGTTTTCAAATGCTAAAAATGCATATTGCATATCTAAGTTCAGTCTCTTAGCAACAAAACTGATATTGAGTAATGTCTTAGTCCATTTGTGCTGCTATAACAAAATATTTGTGCTGAATAATTGACAAATAATGGAAATTAATTTCTCAAAGTTTTGGAGGCTAGGAAGTCCAAGATTAAGGTGTTTGCAGGTTTGATGTCTGGTGAGGGCAGCATTCTGCATCCAAGGAGGCAACTTGTTGTGTTTTCCAGAAGGGATGAACACTGTGTCCTCATATGGCAGGTGGTATGGAAGGGCAAAATGGCCAAATGCTTTGTGAAGCCTTTTATAAGAGCCATTCACAAGGACATCTCTTCCCATAATCCCATTCACAAGGACATCTCTTGTGAATGACTTAGTCACTTCCTAAAGGTTCTATCTCTTAATAGTATCACATTGGCAATTAAGTTTCAGCATGAATTTTGAGACTTTCAGACCTCACTCAGGAGCAAAATGATGGAAAATTAAAGCAAAGCAAAGAGCTTTATGTTAGCCTGTTTCTCTGGCTGACATGAGATAAGACCTAGCTTAAAAGAGTCATTGAATGTTATTGAAAGCCAGGTGAAAAGAGTAATAATTTTAAAAGAAAATGAAATATGTTGAAAGCATAATACTTTTCTTTTTAGGAGAGGCATTATAGGGTAGTTAAAATGAATGAATTTTCACTCTGTATGAGAGACATTATAGGGTAGTTAAAATGAATGAATTTTAACTTTGCCTGATAACTGACTTCAGCCTCACAATGAACTAATTATATACCATGGCCAATTCGCTTAACCCCTTACACCCATTTCTTCCATTTGTAAACTCTCTCACAATCATTATAAACATGATCCTAACATATATGTGAAGGCATGTCTCAGTTGAGAAAAGCTCTTCAACAGAAACATTTCCTCCTGTCAGGCTGTAATCCCGCACTTTGGGAGGCCAAGGTGAGTGGATTGCCTGAGCCCGTGGGTTTGAGACCCACCTGGGCAACTTGGCGAGACCTCATCTCTAC
>NW_007081509.1:365289-377647 GCF_000164805.1 Carlito syrichta
AAAAATTAGCCAGGCGTGGTAGCGCGCGCCTGTAGTTCCAGCTACTCAGAAGGCTGAGGTGGAAGGATCGCCGGAGCCCAGCGGGTCGAGGCTTCAGTGGCCGGGAGCGGCCACTGCACTCACGACAGAGTGAGACTCCAAATCAAAAAAAAAAAAAAGAAACATTTCCTCCGTTCTTGGTTGTGCTAACTTTCCAAGCACCCACAATTTCAGAATTTAATTGCAGACTCTCTGGCTTCTTGCTGTTTTCATAGTGTTGTATCTGAATTGGATACAACTCAGATTTCATATGTCATCCTTCTTCATGACTGAAGTTCCAGGAGTGAGCTGTCTCCATCTACTCAGACCACCTTGGCAATGGTGGTGACTGATAAGGTAGGATGCGGGCAGGCATTTGAGCAGTAGCAAGTTTCTCACCCGCAATGGAAAGAAAAATACCTATCACTGAGTCCTAGATATTCCCCAGAACAGCAATAAAAGTAGCCCATCAGTCCCTCTGACCACTCCCTGACTGGACTGGGTGCCCTGAGCCAGCATGCCTGATCCAATCACTCACTCTCTACCCCCAACAACGTGGGTTCATATGTCAGCCATAGAACTTACTACCTTATTTTGAAAGGCTGTTTCTGCACATACTTTGCTCAGGGCCATGAGTTCCTCAAGGGCATGAATCATACTGTACATTTGAAGTATCTTGCTGTATTTGAAGTATCTATCACAAATTCTAGAGATTAGTAGGCATCCAATAAGTGACATACATGGATGAATGAAGGCACAAACAAATAAATGAATAAAATGAGCAAATTAACAAAATGTTTAAGTAAATTCACAGAGAAATTAGCAAATGTTTAGACTAGAATACAGGTCTTTAAGCCACTGAAAATTCATCCTGCATTTTATAATATTAGAGACCTAAATTAGTTGAGTGTGGTGACACATGCCTATAGTACTAGGTACTAGAGAGGCTGAGGTGGGAGGGTCTCTTGAGCCCAGGAGGTCAAGATTGTAGTGAGCTGCGATCGTGCTACTGCACTCCAACACAAAAAAAGTTTATATTAGAGATACACTTATATACACAAAGATATGCATAGATATGTATAGATATACATATATTGTTATATATATAAAACAATCTTATAAACAGGCTAATACTAGAGAGGCTGAGGTGGGAGGGTGTCTTGAGCCCAGGAGGTCAAGATTGTAGTGAGCTGCGATCTTGCTACTGCACTCCAACACAAAAAAAGTTTATATTAGAGATACACTTATATACACAAAGATATGCATAGATATGTATAGATATACATATATTGTTATATATATAAAACAATCTTATAAACAGGCTAATTTTATAACATTTTAGAAGAATTAATCAATTTAGTTTCAAAAACTGTTTCTGTGTATTTTTAGTTCAATATTCCTTTAACAATAATAATGCATTTGTGTGGTGTCTGATTAATGGGTAAATCACATATGTCCAGATAGAAATTCAAATCTTGATATGCATATAGACAGTTACATTGTATTATTTTGGTATGTTACTTGGTAATAAGAGCATATGCCTTACTCATGACAATTACATTCGACAAGCATTTGCAGGCTCTCGATGATGCATCAGGCAATACTACAGGGACCCGAGGAAGGGAGATGAATGGTCTCATACCTGGTTCCAAGGTGCCTTCGCTTCCCAAGAGCCAAATGCCCATAACTGTAATTACAGTGACGGTTTGAGGTCCTAAAAAAGCACAGATCCAAATTATTAATTTCCTGGGTGTGCTGTCAGACCTCACAGTGGGGTACTGAGCTGGTTTGTGGGAATGAATCAGACAAATGAAGGCAATGATTCCATTTCCTCCCAATGTTCCCTGTTGGCTGCTCCCCATCACTGTGTGATCAGCAGCTTTCACCTCATCTTAGGCAGACAAGTCAGTCCTAGAGAATTCTGTGATATCTGATCTTCAGGTCAGCCCACATGTCCCACAGGCGTTGTAGCAGGATCTATTTTAATATTTAGGTGAAAATGACTAGCATTGGGCCCCACAATCTGTTGTGTTAAGCATGAATAAGAATTCATTTATTTTTTCTCTACTGAACACTTCAACCATATGATGAAATTGAAATTATCAGCCAAATTTAAGTGATAAAAGAACTATGATCTCAGAATCCAACTTCACTTAGATGATAGAATTTGAACCAGGTCTGCCTGACACCAACACTTGCATGCTTTTGCCTACACAGTGCAGCTTCAATGTGCACATAACCACATTGAAAGAAGAGCTATGAAGACACATAGTTATCCTGACTCAATGGGTCTAGATGCCAGGCATGATTGTACCTCAGAAATGTTTATCCATGAACATAGCTGTTCTTCATTCATGTGGTGTCATTAGTACATCCTCACATTCTTTGTGTGTGTGTGTGTGTGTGTGTGTGTGTGTGTGTATTGGAGTCTCACTCTGTCACCCAGGCTGGAGTGCAGTAGCACGCTCACAGCCACCACAGCCTCAACCTGCTGGGCTCAGGCGATCCCTTTGCCTCAGCCTTCCAAGTAGCTGGAACTACAGGGTTCACCACCATGCCAGACTAGTTTTTTGATTTATTGTAGAGATGAGGTCTCACCAAGTTACACAGGCTGGACTCGAACTCCTGGGCACAGGCAATCCTCTCACCTCGGCTTTCCAAAGTGCTGGGATTACAGGCTTGAGCCACTGTGCCCGGCCTGTTCTCACATTCTATAAATGTGTGTTAATCATCTTCCACATACCAAGCAGTAGAGACAAATAGAAGGGAAGTCAAGAAAGGGCAGGAAGCAGGCTCAGGCCATGAGTCCCTCAGTTGAGGGTGGCCATGTGGGAAGATCCCAATTCACATTTTCAAAGACTCAGACCAGATTTGGGCACACAAGTAATTGCACTAGGGTAATGTCATTCCCTGCATTTTTGAGCCATTTGAATTTTTCAAGGTACTTTGATTTGCCTTTCAGTTTATCTCTTCTCAGCAATCCCTTCATTGAGTAATTCTTGTGTGTTTGATTATCTGGTGTTAAATTTTTAATCTTCCTTTGGCAAATACAGATATTCAGATACTTAGACTTAAAGAATGTGCTAAGGCAAACACACAGTTGGTGATGAAGCAAGGGCCCAGTACTGTCATGTGCCCTCCATGACC
This sequence comes from Carlito syrichta, assembly GCF_000164805.1. Lineage (NCBI taxonomy): Eukaryota > Metazoa > Chordata > Mammalia > Primates > Tarsiidae > Carlito > Carlito syrichta. The sequence continues at coordinate 368,455 of NW_007081509.1, forward strand.
GTGACACTCTGAGTAAACCTGTATGTTGAGGAGTACCTGGACTCAGGATAAACTGAGGCCAAATCAATGAATTCTGTTCACTTGAAACTAGCAGTTGTTGGACATTCACCCTCTGCACAGTCTCAATAGTATCGTCTGATGAGGGAGACGAACAGAAAAACGTAATCCATCACACGACAGAAGTGCCAATGACCCGCTGAGTGGAAAGTGAAGATAAAGCAAAGGGGACTTTCTGAAGGAAGTGGCATCTGATAATTATCCTAACAGATGAGTGTGAATTATTCATTACCTGGGATGGGTGGGAATGGAAAAAAAGCATGTCAGACACTACGTATAAAAACTTACATTAATGAAATGGTGGAGGCTGCCGGGAAATACCAAAGGCATTTTGGTGTGTCTGAAAATTGAATTATGAGGTGGAAGATCATAAGAATAACTGTAGTTAGAGATGATCATAGGTCATGTAGATGATGGCTGTGGATAGTGTGGATGGCAGACAAGAAGAGTGTAGATTGGGGTTATGGCAGTGATCATGGATTATGGAGTGCAGATCAAGGTTGGGGAGATCACGATCAAGCCGGACCAAGTCGGGACTTTATCTGTTGATGATGGGAGTAATTTATCTTTGACCACAGAAGCGAGAAGGGCTGCTCTGGAATTAGAGAGATCACTGGCAGACTCCAGCAAGGAGCCTAGGATGCTGTTGCTAGTGTTGAAGCAGATATAGGGCCTTAGAAGAAAGAGACAATGACGGCTACATTAAGGGCAAGGGAGTCAAGATGGAGGGGGGTAGATTTTAGCAGCATTGAGAAATTAAGTGAGCATGACGTGGTAACATTTTATTTAGAGAAGAAAAGTGAGAAGAAAATAAAAAATGAGATGTCGGTTTCTCCTTCAGATACTTGGGAAATACGCCACACACTTCTAGTGAGATGACTCATCAACCATCCCAAACCCTCCCATCTTTTGCTGCTTTCCTCTGAAAAGATCCGAAGAGCTAAATCCTTTCTCAGCTGACTTGTACACTTGTGATATGTACACATAAATTTGCCAGAGAATTTCCATGAATTTTTTGTTTTCTTATAAACAAAACCAAACAGACAGGCTGGGAGATACCAGTCTGTGCCCTTCTTCCTCACTCAATACAAATACGGGCTTCGGAGTTGAGAAAGTCATAATGTGGGAGAGAATAAAAAGACTCACATTTTATCAAAGGGTGGAAAAAAATAGCCCTTAAATCAACATGGTTGGCAAATTCACTGGGCACACCAGGATTTGAGTTGAATGCAGCATTGCTGCCATTCTAGTTATCTTTTCTTACTGAATTTTTAGGGTGAGGACCATTTCAATGACTTACTTTTCATATGCAGGGTACCCGATACACAGATACTCAGACAGATACTCAGACAGAAAGTTGTTCACCAAGACTCTGTTTCAGACCCCTGTGTGTCTTCCAGAATTGTTTACTTGTAGCTTAGCAAGCTTCTTATGTAGAATTGCATATATAGCAGTTTAAGAAAGAGTTCTTTAATTATATTATTGAACTTAAAAACTTACAAAGGAAGTTAGTGGTATTATCCTGAAGCTTTAATCTTGGTTTGAAATGTTGATCATGTATCCATGGGTAACTTTGGATTTATTCTTAAGCAAAGAACAAGATATTACCTTAAATTCTAGAGTGTATCATTCTCTGACAATTTTTAAGTGCTACTGAGATAGAGAAGTAGGAAATAAAATTTTTTTTTTAATTGTCAAAAATAAGGAAAACCTGAGAACCTGTCCCAGCCCAGAGGAGCCCAATGAGACTGACAGCTAAATGTCATGTGGGGCCGGGTGCAGTGGCTCAAGCCTGTAATCCCAGCAATTTGGGAGGTCGAGGCAAGAGGATTGCCTGAGTGCAGGGGTTCAAGACCAGCCTGGTAAAGTTGGTGAGCCCTCATCTCTACAATAAAACAAAAAATTAGCCAGACATGCACCTGTAGTTCCAGCTACTTGGAAGGCTGAGGCGAAAGGATTGCCTGAGTCCAGCAGGTCGAGGCTGAGGTGGCCGTGAGTGTGCCACTGTACTCCAGCCTGGGCGACAGAAACTCCAACTCAAATAAAAAATAGGTGGTTTATTTCACACATGCCACCTCTGGCATGTGTCCCTTTATTTTCTCCCTTCTTTCTCTAATGAACGTTGTTTTAAAACTAAAAAAAGAAAAAAAAGTCACGTGGGATCTTAAACGGGATCCTAGCATAGGAAAAAGGCACTCAGTGAAAACTAGGGGAATCCGAATATACTATGGACTTCAGTTAAAATGGCTATCAGTATTGAGGCATTAATTTTAACAAATGTGCCAAACTAATGTTAGATGTTAATAATAGGGAAAGCTGTGTGTGGGATAGAGGGAGTAATATGTGGACTTTCTGTGCCCCCTGCTCAATTTTTTGTAAATCTAAACTTACAAAAAACATTTTTAAATTTTCAAAAAAGTAAACTAATAACTAATTCATTTCTAGCATTTCCTTAAGGTGTAAAGTCCAACTGATATCTGCTCAAGATTGAAGGCAAGGCAAGTCTTGGAAGAACTAATTAGAGTCAGAACTTTTCAATGACACATTAGCTGACTGAAAATATTATTTTTTTAATTTTAGGTTTTTTACAAAACTGCTTGGTATCATGCTAAACCAATGTATTAAAAAGGCAGCTCAGTGATGAGAACTTATTATCACTTTATATTCAAGACCCAGATTCCAATTTACATGAATGATTCTCTTATTTATGAGTGAAAGAAATAAAATTCTGATCTTTCCTTTTATTCTACCTTTAAAAGAATATTTTTAAGTTTCACAAAAGTCAATAGAATTAAAAATTCTGGCTTAATGGTGCACAGAACAATGAGGAGTCAATTTCCTTTACAGGCCTTTCCACACCAATACACCCTTCCACACCAATACTCCTTGCTTGTACAGTTGGAAATGGCCTTGTGAGATGCTAGTGCCCAGCCACACACTTTGTGGGGCATCTGCTCCACGGCACGCAGCTGGTGAGCAACAATACATGAGCTGTTTTGTTCAGGAAGCCAATGGCGTATCTCCCATTGCAATCTTGCAACAGGAAACATAGTGAGGAATACATTGTACTGCTGTGTCCCAACAGAGAAGAGCAGCGTAACTCACAGACCAGCCAAGGAATACACTTTCTCAAAGTGAGCAATACACACTGTCTTCTAGTGAGAAGAGACCTGTGTGACTCAATGCCAGGACATATAAATTAGTAAACATACATCTTCAAAAGCGTGGATGCCCACCGCAGCAATTTGCTCTTCTTTCTGGACACACGGCTAGACCATGTCCCCCAGCCTCCCTTGCAATGAAGTGCAGCCACATAACCAAATTCTGGCCCATGGTCTGTGAGTATGAGTGATGGCCACCACCTGCAAGTTTGTACAAGAATGTTTCCCCTGCAATCTTAACTGTTCTCCCTCATATGTCTTGTTTTTGTTCCATCTGCAGAGGACCCAGGGAGGAAATGAAGGCCAAGGGGAGAGCCTGGATTCCTGGATGGCTGTATGGCGCACAGCCCTCATCTGACCCACGTTTGACACTGACCCATGCAAGCGAAAAACCCATTCTTATTTTGGTATACTATTAAAATTTGAGGGTGTTATTACAGTAGTTAGCCTACATTAATGAATATAGCATGTCTCTATTTCCTAGATCTTTAAACTTGTAGAGTTAGAAACTAGGAAATTACCAATTCTCATCTTTTATTAACCACTGCTCAGTTTAGCAGAGTGGATAGAAGCAATAACAATATCTGACTCAGTGTGGTGTTATCGAAAGTATTTAGCCTGGAAAAGTTGGGGTGTGGGATGCAGTACGTAACAAAATATTTTAAGATTTTTTTTGGTTAACAATGATAGATATCTGTCTCATAGCTCCAGAAGGTAGACGTTGAAACAACATTTACATGTTGCAAGAAAACAGACATTAACTACCACTATAGTCAGGATAAAATTTAGAAAAGAATGGAGAAAGATCAGAACAAGATGAGCTCTTGCCACAGAGTTCCTAACTAAACAGGGGGTTGCTGAGGTCGAGGGATTATCTTCTGAATAACACAGACCAGATGCCATAGGGACAACAGGAAAGCAATCCTCAATGAAATGCATGTTTGTAATCATGACAATGTGAATAGTTATAGATAAGCTAATGAAGAAATGTCTATCAGACATTCAGCTTTAATTCACACAGGATTTGATCTGAAAAAGTAAAAATATTCAAGCCTGGGCAGTGTAAAACTGAATTGTGGACAAGAGTAATACAACTGAACTAAACAATACAACACTAGAGAAAAGAAATGCAGTTCTCACCTGCCCCTGACCACAAAGGCCACAGATATGTATATGGCAGTTATTCTACCATTTTGTGACGGTAGTCTGATGATACAAGTGAATATGTCTTTTAAACTGAAAGTGTGCACATATTTGAGGGAGACCCCTGGGAAAAACGGAATTATCTTTTGGAGGGTGAGACCCTCAGAGCATAGGCTTTCCCCTCTAAGTAAATGTTTTAGGAATCCATACACATCAGCGTACCAGCTAGCATTGCTGTGAAAGGCTATATTCAGCTTCAGTAAATTTTTTTCTGGCAGACAGGTAATTGGTTCTTCTACCACGGCAGTGTGCCTGTCCACACAGCATTGAATGTTCAGTAGTCTTTTTACCAAAAATTGTATGACCCCATGTCCCAACCTCCCTATGCACCCAATCTCTGAGTGGCTTTTGTTGTTGTTTCCCTGGGTGAAAACAGTTCTCAAAGGAAAATGTTTTGTGATGTGGAAGAGGTGAAACAAAAAACAGCAGAAGCACTAAAAGGCATCAGAATGGAGGAGTTCAAAACTGTTTTGAGCAATGGCAAAAGCATCTCAATAGGTGTTTTGCAGCCAATGGAGAGTATTTTGAAGGTGCCTACGTTTAAACATGTAAGAATAAATACACAATATTTATAAATGAATTCCAGTATTTTGGGGTCCCCCTCGTATATACCCCCCTTATTACACTGAATTCTTGCACAACAGGGCCATATCATTCACCTATGAATTCATAAAGATTAAAAGAATGTCCAGCCAAAGCAAACACTCACTAAGTATTTTCTAAATGTTTAAACAAAGCGTGAAGGAACAAACACAACTTTTCCCATTTCGAATTAGCTAAAACTTGCGTTGAGATTTAAACAACATGCCTGTTCAGTGATAAGAATCTTTCTCTTCCCATCCCCCACTTATGGGCAGCCCTCAACACCAAAAGTCATTTAGATCCTGTCCAACTGCATGCTGTGCTCTGTGCCGCCTTCAGGCAAAAGTTTTTAATTTTCTTTGGTTTTGTTAATTTTATTTCATATTGGACTGAGTAATTCCATTTCAAGAGGCCAGTTCTCCAGTATGTTACAGTTCATGGAAGGGACACATCTGGAGTATAATTTTATAATGTATCCGGACACATATGGTATGAAAGTTGTTTGTGAATGCTGCACTTGGGGTCCTTTACCTTAAAATTATGCAGCATATTCAGATTCAAAAGAAAGTGTTTCAAAGTCATCTCTCAAAATTTGCCTCAATCTCAAAAGCGGACATTAGAGTTTCACATAGGCCTTGGGAGATTATGTTAACTGCTTATTTGTTTTAATAGTGAGCATTTGTATTGTAATAGTAATTTAGCATTCAGATAAAAATGTAAGACTGAAAGTTAAAGGCATGTCTTCTTGTCTCAAATCCTTTCAAACATAGGAGCCATGAAAGTATCCCTAAGTCAGTCACATCTCATCACTTGGTTTTACAAAAATGCTACAAGAAATATTTAGAAGAAATAGGAGTTCAAAATTTAAAACTGGAGCCAACTCTCTAGAGTTTCTTACCATGGATGCAGAGACAATTCTTTACAAAACTGGGGCAATTGACAAAGTTGCTACAATTTTAACTTCCTTTTAGGATTAAAACAACAACAACAAAAAAGAAAACAAGAAAACAGAGGAAGGATAAGTCCAGAATGATTAATACAAGCACAGGAAAAGATGAAAACCCAGGTTTTCTCAGAGAATATGAAGACCAGGAAGTCCATAGAAAGCCTCACAACCCATGGACTTGGAGAGAGTTTCAAATTGTACTCTATCAGCAAATCAGTGACGGGACAGCCTTCCATGATTGTCCAGAAATCTTGAAATTCTGTCTGTTCAGCTCTACTTTTCACCTCAGCTTAATTTCTAGTGTTTTCTCTTTCCAGAAGAACAAAGAAATCCTCCTTTACAAGCCAAAGGAAGATGTCCTTCCCATATTCATTGACTTTGTATGGCACATTAATAAATGCTATATACTATGCTTTCAATTCCATGATTTTAAAATTTTACTTATTTTGAATTTATGCTTATTCATAAAAGCTACATTTTACATCTTTTCACTGAAGAAAAGACTATGAATCTGAATGGAAATAAATGAACAGCTGTGGACATATTGTTTGTCACGTGGTGATAAAGACTATAACGAAATAGGGAAGGACCTGAAGAAAGTGACCGTGACCATATTCTGTCTGGGGAATGTAGACAATGCTGGGGCATAGAAGCCCAGTTCTGCTCCCTGGATTTGAATAGCGATGGAATTTTCATTCTATTTGGGGAATGGAGCCAGTCCTAAGGTATAGAACTGTACCAAGACATCGTACTTCACATACCAGGCATCGAACCAATCTGTAACATATCTGGAAAGTACCACATTTCAAAAAACCTGAGCCACATGTCCACTTGGAAAACCCAGGCCATCACAAGTCTTCTCTGACTTTGTCACTTCTGATAAGGCTGCCACAATTTTTCAAAACTCCTAGCACCTGAGTTCTCTGTAGCCACAAGCTTTTGGATTTTCCTCCGAAAGCTCGTTTTTCTCCGTTTAATCCAGGGCCACTGCCACAGCCCAAAGCCCTCTTCTTTCAGCCTTGATTTTCAGTCATGTGCCACATAATGATATTTCAGACAAGGATGAACCCTATACACCATGGTGGTCCTGATATTGTCTGTCCCTATTGCCACAACCCCTAGAGAAGGACATGGCAAGTATTTGAGTACCCCTACACGTAACCACATTCCTGAGAGCTAACAATAGGTGCACTTCCCTTACCTCCTATACACCCCAGGAAGTAACTTCGAAGAATCCTTAACTTCCCTGCAAACCACGTGCCATGTGCTTCCCTTTATCTCCTAGGCACCCCAGTAACTTCAAAGAGTCCCTAATGTCCCTGCAGAATGTGCCCAATTAACTGAGAGATGTAAATCCCCACTTACTCCCTTTTCTTAGTAGTCATAGGTTTGAATAATATAGTATCAAGGTCATCATAAGTCTTGTGAGGTGTATAACTTCTGTATCAATGTAATCGTCATCATAAGTCTTGTGGTTTGTATTAACTTCTGTATCAGTGTAATCATATATCTTGTGATTCGTAAGATTTTTGTGTGTAACAACATATAGTACTGTATGATGTCTTAGGCCCTGTTAACTCCTTTTACTCTATGGCAGATATGATTGACGCCTCTGCCTGGTGTAAGCAGTGCCAGGAAATGTAGACCACAAATGTCATTATTGACAAAATATGTCTGTAACTTAAATTCTGTACAATACTCTTCTAGACATGTAGTCAGTGTATAGGTACCAACAACCCTAAACTTATAAATGTGGACTGTAAAGCTTGAAGGGTGAGCAGAACCATTTTTAAAGGGCCAGAAGACCGGGTGTGGCTGCTCAGCCTGTCATCCCAGCACTTTGGGAGACTGAGGCGAGTGAATTGCCTGAGTCTGCGAGACCCACCCGGGCAACTTGGCAAGACCTCGTCTCTACAATAAATCAAAAATTAGCTGGGCATGGTAGCGTGCATCTGTAGTTCTGGCTACTTGGAAGGCTGAGGCAGAAGGAGCCCAGCAGGTCGACACTGTGATGGCCGTGAGTTTGCCACTGCCCTCCAGCCTGGACAACAGAGTGAGACTCCAACTCAAAAAAAGGACCAGAAGCCCAGTTCTGCTCCCTGGATTTGAATTTAGAAATAAATCTCTTTCTACCAGTTCCTTGCCCCTTAATTTATCATCAAGGGAGAGCAGCCAAGCTTTACCTGGACAGCAGCAGTCCCGTAAGTTACCATGGAGTTGAAAAATTCCTATTGTCTAGTGATGTTATAGCCACTGTCACGGTGTGGCACAATTCCTTAGTTTCTCAATGAGCATAATGTAGTCTAAGTGTTTGGTGCATATAAAGTCCACATAGTGTGCAGTAATGTACTAAGCCTTCACATTCACTCGCCACTCATTATGGACTCACCTAGAGGCACCTCCAGTCTCAGAAGCTCTATTCATGGTAAGTGCTGTATACCAGTGCATCGTTGTTTATCTTTTATGCTGTATTTTTACCATTCTTTTTTATATTCCGATAGACAAATCCTTACCACTGTTTTACAATTGCCTGCAGTACTCAGCACAGTAACATGCTGCATGGATTTTTAGGCTAGAAGCAACAGGCGGTCACCATATGGCCTAATGACATATATGACGGTATCCTGACAATTTGTCTTTAACCTTTCTCCCTGGAATGCATGCAGTCTCTTAGGTTTCTTGCATAAATCATTCTCACAGATCCAGACTCCTTGGTCTTCCTATGTCTGATAACTTTAAAGATACCCAAAGTAGGTAAGTCTTCATTTATTTTTTACTCGAATGTGTTGCTCGTCACAGGTGGATGGAAGAATAATGTGCTGGGATACACATCTGCGTGTTGGCCTCATCTGTTCCTCCTTCCCTTCTAAGGCACTGCCCAGCAGAAAGGCTGTGGAGGACAGAGGGAGTGGATGATGGGGCCGTGGGTAACCCAGTAACCCAGAGAGGCCCTGCCACACCAGGTTGTCACCACAGGAAAGGTGGCTCCAACTGAGCAGAAAGTCAAGCCTGGGAGAGACTCGAGTATAGTCGAGCTCCTCTCCCTTTTCCAGAGGTCTGAGCTGGGTAAGACACTGGGTAAACTCATTGGTTAACATGAAAATTCTCTGAAGGTAGGTGAGACGTCTGCTCAGGGAAAAGAGGCATTTTGACATGGAAACATAAAATGACATGCATCTCTAGCACCACATGCTTGTGGTGTAAAATTCTGAAAACAAGTCTAAAAACCTAAGGCATGGACATC
>NW_007081509.1:377667-450800 GCF_000164805.1 Carlito syrichta
GGGCAGCGAGACTTCATTTTTACAATAAATCAAAAAATCAGCTGGGCATGGTAGCGCATGCCTGTAGTTTGGCTACTTGGAAGCTGAAGCAGAAGGATCACCGGAGCCCAGCAGGTCGAGGCTGAGGTGACTGGAGTAGCCACTGAACTCCACTCTGGGCAACAGAGTGAGACTCCAACTAAAAAAAAAAAGTGATTGGCAGAGGTGGAAAACTTTTTAGGGGGAGATGTGAAGTTGGCAGTGGAGGGATACTGCTAAGGAAGGAGGGGCATACATCAACCAGGGTCCCTGCATAATCAATGTTTGTATATCTAACACTGAATTGTACCAACATTTATTAAAAATTGAAATAAATAAAGGTAAGCTAATAAAAAAGATACCTGCACACGTATGTTTATCGCAGCATTGTTCACAATAGCAAGAACCTGGAAACAACCATGCTGCCCATCAAAAGAGGACTGGATTAAAAAAATGTGGTACATATACACGATGGAATACTACGCAGCCATAAAAAAGAACAAAATCATGAATTTCGCTGCAACCTGGATGGAACTAGAGTCTATAATACTGAGTGACCTCTCACAAAAACAAAAATCCGAATATCACATGTTCTCACTCATATAATGGACCTTGAACATCCAATGCAATACTATGAGAAAATGACGGATGGTACTGGAAACCTACGGGGGGGAGGGGGATGGGATTAACAGTAGCAAATATCTGTCGGGGGATGGGAAAACACTTCTTATCTACAGGGTGCCTGAATGAAACGTCATTGTACACCTACCCTTAACTGTACCCCACAAAACCATAATAAAAACTACTGATAAAAAAAAAAAAAAAAAAAAAAAGAAATAAATCTCTTTCTACCAGTTCCTTGCCCCTTAATTTATCATCAAGGGAGAGCAGCTAAGCTTTACCTGGACAGCAGCAGTCCCGTAAGTTACCATGGAGTTGAAAAATTCCTATTGTCTAGTGATGTTATAGCCACTGTCACGGTGTGGCACAATTCCTTAGTTTCTCAATGAGCATAATGTAGTCTAAGTGTTTGGTGCATATAAAGTCCACATAGTGTGCAGTAATGTACTAAGCCTTCACATTCACTCGCCACTCATTATGGACTCACCTAGAGGCACCTCCAGTCTCAGAAGCTCTATTCATGGTAAGTGCTGTATACCAGTGCATCGTTGTTTATCTTTTATGCTGTATTTTTACCATTCTTTTTTATATTCCGATAGACAAATCCTTACCACTGTTTTACAATTGCCTGCAGTACTCAGCACAGTAACATGCTGCATGGATTTTTAGGCTAGAAGCAACAGGCGGTCACCATATGGCCTAATGACATATATGACGGTATCCTGACAATTTGTCTTTAACCTTTCTCCCTGGAATGCATGCAGTCTCTTAGGTTTCTTGCATAAATCATTCTCACAGATCCAGACTCCTTGGTCTTCCTATGTCTGATAACTTTAAAGATACCCAAAGTAGGTAAGTCTTCATTTATTTTTTACTCGAATGTGTTGCTCGTCACAGGTGGATGGAAGAATAATGTGCTGGGATACACATCTGCGTGTTGGCCTCATCTGTTCCTCCTTCCCTTCTAAGGCACTGCCCAGCAGAAAGGCTGTGGAGGACAGAGGGAGTGGATGATGGGGCCGTGGGTAACCCAGTAACCCAGAGAGGCCCTGCCACACCAGGTTGTCACCACAGGAAAGGTGGCTCCAACTGAGCAGAAAGTCAAGCCTGGGAGAGACTCGAGTATAGTCGAGCTCCTCTCCCTTTTCCAGAGGTCTGAGCTGGGTAAGACACTGGGTAAACTCATTGGTTAACATGAAAATTCTCTGAAGGTAGGTGAGACGTCTGCTCAGGGAAAAGAGGCATTTTGACATGGAAACATAAAATGACATGCATCTCTAGCACCACATGCTTGTGGTGTAAAATTCTGAAAACAAGTCTAAAAACCTAAGGCATGGACATCCGAGTGTGATCAAAAGACCTCTTTTACCAGAATTATTTGTTCTGCCTGCTCTTTTCCGTAAGGTTTGCTAAGGAACTTGTATCTTCTGAGACGTTTGGGCCTCTGACAATGTGAACTTATTTTGAATATTTCAGCCTATGTCTCCACACTCCTTCCCTGTCCACCCACTCTCCATCCACACTCCAGCTGCCCCCTAGTTGATCCAATCTCTTTGTTGTGCCCCACCCACGTCTTATTTTCTTCCTGAGGACACGCTTCTATTCTCGGCTATGTGAAAGCATTTATTCATTTTACAAAATGTGTTATTTGTTCTATAAAGAGGAAAGGAAGATAAAGGTACATTAAATGTAGTCCCAGCTGCCCCTAACCATATTACTGAGACAGACTACAGACAAAACACTAATAATAATGCCAACCAAACACACAAACAACAAAAACATTGATACTGTGCCTGCTAAGGGAAACATCTGGAATCATAGCAGACAGTTATCTAACCACGAGGGGCTTAGAAGTGACTTGGTAGAAAGTAAAGCTTGAGTGAGCCTTTAGAAGAGACAAAAAAGAGTTAGCAAGGTCAAAAGTTGAATTTGTGATATTCAAGGAAACAGAAACATTATTTATGAAGACACAAATTTATGTAAATACATGGCATATTTGGAGAACACAAAGAGTTTGTGTGAATGAACTGTATCAAATAAATATAACTAAATAGAGCAGATGTCATCCTAAGACCTATGGAGAGCCCCTAAGAAATCACTACCAGATGTATAATGTAGAAAACTCAGCCGAGCCAGTGGCTCAGACTATAATCCCAGCACTTTGGGAGGCTGAGGAGAGTGGATTGCCGGAGCCCATGGGTTTGAGATCCACCTGGGCAATTTGGCAAGACTTCGTCTCTACAATAAATAAAAAAAAATTAGATGGGCGTGGTAGCACACACCTGTAGTTCTGGCTACTTAGAAAGCTGAGACGGAAGGGTCACCGGAGCCCAGCAGGTTGAGCCTGCGGTGGCCGGGAGTATGCCATTGCACTCCAGTCTGGGCAACAGAGTGAGACTTCAATTCAAAAAAAGAAAAAGATAACTCATTTACAAGGCACGGTGACTGAGGGGAGACCCCAGGTAGGACGTGTCATAGAACATAATTGTATTTGTGGAGACAGAAAACCAATGAGCCTATGTTAATTAATTACACCTGGAGCGAAGAGGCATAAGAAGTGAGGAGAAATTCAAGAGGAACTTCACAAGTCTGTATGGGATTTGACAACTGACCTGGATCTATAAGTCAAGGAAATCACAGTCATGGAAAGCAGAATTTGAGAACTAGCAATACTGAGTCCACCATTTGGGGTTATTCTGGAAATCGATGTAAGATAACGGGAGGAGGAGCATGATCTCTGTCCAGATGATTTTCCCCAAGGCAAAACCTATCCTATCCATGCCCAGCACTCCCAGAGAATCTTCTTCCCACAGTGCCCCATGGTATCACAGCACACATGGTATCCTGCTTCATTATGGATTTCTCGAAGGCAGGCACCTTATGAGATGTTTAGTAAACATTTGCTAAGAAGACGAACAAATGTCTCACAGAAAGCTCCAGATGATCACATCTTTAGAGCCACAGGAAGATGGGATGTATAGGCATAGCCTAGAACTAAAACCCTTAATGTGAAAAATAGCCTGATGTAAGACAGACTGCCTCCCTGCCTTTCTTTCTCTCTCTCTCTCTCTCTCCCTCTGTCCCTTCCTCTTCCCTCCCCCCACCACCTCTCCTTCTCTATCTCAATCTCTCTCAACACATAGCTGCTTCTATATTTCCCTTTTCAGACCAGTTTCTTCTGCTGTTCTCTCCCATGAATAGGCAGAAGACGGGTGCTTACAACTCTCAAGTTCACTTTTCTATCAATACAGACTTATGTCAGGACCCTTAGAGTCCCCATAAAAGACTATAGACAGTAAATGTACGGTGTGGCCAGCAGGGTTCAAGGTATAAAAGTGGTTCCAAAAGGGTGTTCATCAAAGGCAGTGGAGACTTTTTCTGAAGAAGTGGGTCTGTTATCCTGGGAGAACACACTGTTATGTCTCTTTTCTGTTGCCACCCTTAAAATTTTAAAAATAGACAAAGGTTAATTAAGCAAGTGATCTGTATTTGTCTAAATTTCTCAGTTAAGAGATTCCATTTACAAAGGTTTTTAGAACAGAGGAAAACGCTGAGCATCCCTACTTTATTCTAGATGAACCAATATGCATTTTATGTATCCATTATTTTAAAAATTCTGTGAGGTAGATATTTTTATTCTTTTTTTTTTCCAAGTTGGAGTCTCACTCTGTCGCCCAGACTGGAGTGCAGTGGCACGCTCCCAGCTATCACAGCTTTGACCTGCTGGGCTCCAGCGATCCTTCCATCTCACATCTGGGCTCCGGCAATCCTTCCAAGTAGCTGGAACTACAGGCATGCGCTACCACGCCCGGCTAACTTTTTTGATTTATTGTAGAGATGAGGTCTCGCCAAGTTGCCCAGGTGGGTCTCGAACCCTCGGGCTCAGGCAATTCACTCACCTCGGCCTCCCAAAGCCCGGGATTACAGGCTGAGCCACCGAGTCCGGTGATATTTTTATTCTTATTTTACAAATATGGAACCTGAAAGCAAGCAACATATCAAAATTTAAAAATTAAAAAAAAAAAAAATAGACTGCTAAAACAGTGGGATTCAGCACCAAAGACTTTGGGTTCACATACAGAGTTTTTTCCACCAATCAGTATTGAGAACTGTATGCGTTTTTAAACTATGTCTGCAAATGCAAGCCTTTACCAGGTCCACACCAACCAATTTTTCAGCTCTTAAGATGCTGATTGGGTGTCCTGTTATGCAATTCTGACATCTATCTGGATTTAGCACAGACCCCACAGACTAAGGGTTCAGTCCCACTTCAGATGCCAACTGGTTACCTCCACTTCTGTTCAAGTTGCCTGCAGATTGGGAGTTCACATGAGTCCTCCCAGGTTTGATCATTTGTTATGACAGCTCATAGGACTCAGGGAAACACTTAAGTTTACCAGGTTATTGCGAAGGCTGTCATAAAGGACACAGATAAATAGCCAGATGAAGGGGTACACAGAGCAAGGTCCAGATAGGTCCCAAGTGCTGGAGCTTCTGTCCGTGGAGTTGGGTCAACCACCAAACTACAAGTATGTGTCTTCACCAACCCAGAAGCTCTCTGAACCCTGAGCTTTAAGGATTTCTTTTTAAATTTTTAATTTTAAAGGTATACAAATGTTCATTATGCAGGTGCCCTTGTTGATGAGGTGTGCCCTGGGAATTTTTCTTGCAAAAACTTTGTCACAGAGGTATAACTGAGTATTAGCTCAACTCCGATCCTGCAACCCTGAAGGGTAGGGCTGAAAGTTCCAAAATTCTAATCAAGGTGTGGTCTTTCTAGTGACCAGCCCCCATCCAGGAGCCACCAGGAATCCTGCATTAGAACAAAAGACGCTCCTGTAGCCTAGCAAGTTCCAAGAGGTTAGGAACTTTGTGTCAGGAACCAGGGACAGAGGCCAGCTACTAGAACAAAAGATGTTCCTAGTCCCCATCACTGAAGACATTATAAGAATTGAAGGAGCTCTGTGTCCAGAGCCAGAGGGAAACACATATAAGTAGAAACAGTATGCCTGTTTCTCATTGTAATGACAACACCACCGGGGAAGAAACAGTTCTGCCAAAGCCCAACATCAATATGTGTGAAGGGGTCATTTGAAATCAAGCCCTTGGAAACCGCTGCTCACTTTTTAAAAGGGGTTGTTTCAGAGAATTTGCACCCGGTCATGAATTACACCATCAGCTGCTTCTCCCTTCTTCACAGAAACAGCACAAATAATTAAAATACTAGAAGAGGTGAGGGTGAAATCCACTCTGCTCTTTCTGTGTGTAGAAAAATCTTTAAGTAACTGAGAACACTCGTTACAGAAAACACCTCTGGAGAAAGTCTCACAAAGGAACATGTCTGTGTGTTCTGCAATGCAAGGGGATGACTGCTTCTTTTCAGCAAAATCATTGTTTAGGATTTATAAATGTTAACAACTCATTGCTTTTAAAGATGTGAGGTCTTCAGGGAATGCTGTTGACCAAGACTTGTCCCAGAAGTTCTTGGTATCATCCCTCTCTTATCCAGCAGCCCACTTGGCTTTGCATTCAATAAACTTCTGTTGGCATGTGCTGGGCACAACCCAGCAGGTGGGAGAGACTGAAACAAGATCCATCCCAACTTTCAGAGAGCTCACAGTCTTCTGGAGGAAACAGGCAGTCATGCAATGTTGAAGCAGGGGTCCCTCTGCAAAAGCAAAGATGCAGAGGCAAAAGTCAGGAAAAAGAAAATCTGTTACTTCTTGTTCTTATAGAAGTTGCTTTACTTCTCATTTTTTATAAGTTACCCTTCGTGGTTCTTTGTGCTACTCTTTTCTCGGGTTTTTCACTTGGGCAGGATGTTCAAACTTTCGGCAAATCCTCTCAGGATAGTGATCTGGTAAACCAATCAACAAAATAGGACTTACAAATGAATTAATTAAAGTAAAACCAATCAGTGTGTAACATGTAATGCTAACTGCAACCTCGAGCTACAAAATATCCAATCAGATGAATAACGCCAAACTGTAACCTTATAAGGGAGATAAAAAAGATTATGATGTAAAGAGATAATATATAAGGCAATGCCTCGCTGTGTGTGGGGCTCAGCCTTTGGATGTGAATCTGCTGAGCCAGTGCCGGCCCGAATAAACATTGTGTCCCGTCTCTCTCTGTAAAGATTTCCACTACAATGTCATGTAACACATACAATTCTAGGACTTAAATTTAAGTGACATAAGAACACAGCAGAGCAGAATTCACTTTGTAGAGGGCCTCAAACAGCTTCACAGACAGTAGCATTTGGGGTTGACCGTCAGAGGTGGACAGGTGCACAAGACAGAACGAGCCTTTTGGGCCTCAGAAGAAGCACTGAGAAATGAAAATGCAGGTTCTTTCTGGAGAGCAGCAGCAGATTGTCCTGACTCTCACAAGGTGTGTGAGAGAGCCATAAGTAAGGTAGCTGTTACAGGAGTAGAGACAAGTGGGTGAGCTGAAGGCACTGTGTTCTAGAACATTCCAAAGGTATGGGCTGGTTGTGTGTGTGTGTGAATAGAAAGCTATGAATGAACTTCTGATGTTCAGTGTCCTCAGTCCACCTTGCTTAACACTGTCAGCAATGACCTAGATTAGGAAATGCAGGATGTGAGGTCTACAAGTAAAAGTTAAATTTTGAATAAGTACAGGTGATTAGTATCACCTGTTAGGGTACGGACAGACCGGGTGAGGATGGAGAGGCACAGGGAGGCACGCAGCACTGCCAGGGCTGGCAAGCCAGAGGTGCGCACGGGAACCCAGAGATCCAAGTAAATTGCAAAGAATTGTTACACACAGAGGTGAGAGAAGAAAAGATTTATTTAAGAAAAGTTCACCCCCCACAGACAAGGAGTGAGCCTACATTCTAGGTGAGTGTGGCGTTGTAGCCCCCCAGAGTCCTGGCTTAAATCCTTCTCTTGGAGATGTTGCATGTGACTGCCGTGACTGCTGAGACTTCCTTATCAATCACCTGTGGATTCTTGGAGAACCTGTGACACAGAGACCCATTGATGTCCACCCACATTATCACAGCCCCTAGAGAAGGGCGTGACAAGGATTCTAATTCTCCCGCACCTTCCCAAACGACATTCCTTAGATATCATGGAGAGTGTACCTCCCCAGTGGGTAGCTTGGGGGGGGTTCTTGGCTTCCCTTAGATAGTGCCCAATTTACTGGAAGATCAAATCCCCACCTGCTCTCCCCCTGAGCGGTTATAACTTTTGTAATTATAAGTTTCATGACTTTTACAGTCCTTGCCCAATGCATAATGTCTTAGGCCTTGTAAATTCCCTTTACTCTAGGCACGCTTGATTGCCACTATGAGATACCTCTGATACCTGGAAGTCTGTTTCTGAAAAGACAAGGTCGGTAAAGTTAATTATATCTAAAATGTGCATTTCTCCAAAAGCATAACTTCTACTTTCTCATCATTGTGTCAGGGTTTAAGAACAAGATGAAAAATGGCTTCCCACTCTTGGTCTGTCCTTTCACACCCAATTTAAAAGCATACAAAAATAATTAATGTTTCCAAAAAGTGTGTGGTGCACAATGTATAAAAACAACTGTTATTAATATAACAGCATTCTTTATTTTCCTACATAACTTTCTTTAGATGTTAACTATTTTCCACAGTTCATATTCTTCGAAACATCAAATTAACCATTCAAGAAAATAATCACCAAAGCTGCTTTTCACTGAACCCCTCCCACATCCCAGAATGGCAGTTAGCTCCCACAGTGCAAGACAACACCCAAAATTTAGCTGCTTAAAACAGTAGGCACCTGTGCAGCTGGTCTGCAGGTCAGCGAGGGACTGGCAGTTTCGGCGTCTGCCAAAGGCTATCTACAAAGTTCTCTTGCTGTTCTGGCTTGGCCCTCACCCCTCACTGGCTGCAGTGAGCTCAGGCAGCCCACCAGAGAGCCAGGGAGAAAAGGAACGCATGTGAGGCTTAGGGTTCGCACAACATCCATGTATCTGCTGCCTCTGTGGAGGCCCACAGATCAGTCAGAATTTAGGAAATGAGAACAGACGTTGCCTTTCCATGGAAAGAGCTTCCCATTTGCCTTTCAATGGAGTCATCTCTAGAGTAATGGATATGGGAGAAAAAGACTTGAGAAGACCTAAGCTTTCCAAGTGCATGAAAACAACAGTAAAAACAACCAGCACAGCATGGGTGCCACCTGTTTGGGAAGGACCCAGAAAACATGCTGGCTAATGCTGTGCCTGGCTGGGCACGGCCAGAGTTGGAGGGCGGGGGTGGGATGAAAGTATTCACGATGAAGGGTCACTGCCAGGGCCACCACCAGGCGCTAGCAAACCATATCCCCTCCCTTTTCCTGGAAAGGGGCCCAAACTCAGCCCCCCCCTAAAATGGCGACCTGGCAAACAAAGGGGGCACCTGAAACGGCACCTTCCGGGTTCTTCTTCCACAGTCCGGTTCACCTTTTCCCGCGCCCGCAAAAAACCCACCAACCTGGATGGAGCTCTGCCAGCCGACCTATAAACAACTGACAGGTCGCCCTAAGCCCCTATAAAAGCTGCCGCACCCTTGCCTAGGCGCTACAGTCTGACCCTCAGGTCCTGTAGCCACCGTGTTCGACCCATTAAATCTCTCGGCCTTAATGGGTGTTGAGTCTCACTGTGCGCCACCGTCTTTCACACGAAGTTATGAATAGAGAAAGGCAGATGTATTAAAGGGAAGGTACATTGTGAAGGGCACTCGGGCGGGACAGCAGTGGAGTTGGCTGTGTGTTGCAAGGGGGCATGAATTAGAAGGGCGTTTTTTTATTTCATTTCATTTTATTTTTTTTGCTGACAGGTTTTTGAAAGGAAGTACCTACAGAAACCTAGAATAAACGTAGTTTATTCTTTGTTTAGCCTTTTTGCCTCAGCATAACCATTTTTGCTTAGACTTGGCCCCTGACAAGCTTTGAATCTAGCACAGGTTAAACATAGATTGATCTATTTCTAATAGGAAGGAAGCTTTCAGACATTCTATTGCAAGCCAAGCAGAGGCCTAGGCCACCCCCTCAGCAAATCACCATCAGATGCAAGACAAGGACAGAGCCATAGAAATGATAATAGACCACCTTTTGGTCAAGGAGTTTGTGGATTGCAAATGTCTGAAGAGTCTCCCTGGAAAATCCCCTCCCCTTGTCTCCTCCCATCTAGCCTACCACCATGGTAGCAATCATATGACTAACCCACCCATCTGCCTTCTGTCCATTACCTGACAGCAGTACCTGTGCTTACCTGCCCCTTCGTGATGAGAGAACAGACTACCACCCAATGACCTTAAAGACCTTCCCTATCCAAGGGAAAGGTTAAAAATACTCAACCAGCCGGGCTCAGTGGCTCAACCTGTAATCCCGTACCTTTGGGAGGCTGAGGTGAGTGGATTGCCTGAGCCCGCGGGTTCGAGACCCGCCTGGGCAGGGAGACCTCATCTCTACAATAAATCAAAAAATCAGCCGGGTGTGGTAGCCGGGCGTGGTGCCTGTAATTCTGGCTACTTGGAAGGCTGAGGCGGAAGGATCACCGGAGCCCAGCAGGTCAAGGCTGCGGTGGCCGGGAGCGGCCACTGCACTCCAGTCTGGGCGACAGAGTGAGACTCCAACTAAAAAAACAAAAACTCAACCATGAGCAGCCATTTTGCCATTGACTTACTCTGGTGTGACCATGTACTCTTTGAGCTATAGCTGCCACCATGCTTCCTGGCTTTGGTCCCCTTCTCTGCCTTGGGTAAGTGAATCTCCTCCTTCTCTCTCTTTCTCACTCCAATTTAATTTCTAAATAAACTCTATTTTCTAATCTAACTTCTGTGCAACTCTTTGCATCTTTCACGTGGCATCAGATCACACACCAGACACCCCACACTCCCAGCGGGCATTACCTAACATTTTTGGAGGTCTCTTCAAGATCTAACAGTTTTTATTTTTTTAATTATAGAGATGTCACCTACAAGTGAGGATTAACTACTCAAGTAGGCACCATGCAGGTGAAGTTTGGGCCTCCAACTGGCCCTCAATCCCCTTGGTATAGGAACAGGTACGCTTTGTGTTGTTCGTGCCTCCACTCACTCCCTCCCTCCCCTGGCAGTGTCCAGCAACTACTGATCCCTCCCGTGTGCTAATATAATTAACGGTCAGGTCCCACTTATGAATAAAAGTATGTGGTATTCAGTTCTTAGTTTTTGTGATAGATCACTTAGTATGATGGTCTCCAATTCCATCCAATTTTCTGTGAAGTGTGTGACTTTGTTTTTCTTTATGTCTGCGTAATACTTTACCTTGTATATGTACCACATTTTCTTTATTTATCCCACTATCGGTGGGCAGTAGGGTTGGTTTCATGTTTTTGCTATTGTGAATAGTGCAGCAATGAACATGTGTGTGCAGGTGTCTTTTTGTACAATGATTTATGTACCTCTGGGTATATTCTCAGGAGAGGGAGTGCTGGATTACTGGATTGCTGGATGATATAAAATGTCAATGTTTAGTGCTTTTAGGAATGGCCGCACTGCTTTAGAGGGGTGTTTTTATAAGAAAAGTCCAGTGTGGGCCAGGAGGAATTGTCTTTGGGGTGGTCTGCAAAAGGAAATTTCCACAGGTTTGTGGAGTGGCCAATTGGTGGTGGTATTTTGTTTCTGTAAGATAAGGTTAGTTAGCCGGGCTCGGTGGCTCAGCCTGTAATCTCGCGCCTTTGGGAGGCTGAGGTGAGTGGATTGCCTGAGCGCGCGGTTTCGAGGCCCGCCTGGGCAGGCGAGACCTCATCTCTACAATAAATCAAAAAATCAGCCGGGCGTGGTAGCGCGCGCCTGTAGTTCCAGCTACTTGGAAGGCTGAGCGGAAGGATCACCAGAGCTCAGCAGGTCGAGGCTGCGGTGGCCGGGAGCAGCCACTGCACTCCAGTCTGGGCAACAGAGTGAGACTCCAACTCAAAAAATAAAATAAAATAAATTCTCAAAAATACTCAATTGATCCTATAAATCATGTGTGATGAGTACAAAATTTATGTTATATGATTTAAAAATAATATGAATTAAACATTTTAAAACTATTAGCCCATTACACAGTAGACTCAGTTATTTTCAAAATATAGTTTGTAATAAAGTGACTTCATATCTGAAGGAATACCACAATATGGTGAAAAGTATTGGGACTTTGAAACTAAATTGTTAAGGCTGTATTTATTTCTTCACTTAGAAAAATGAGAATTTTATATATATATATGGTATGTGTGTACTAGAACTTAGAGAAATTAGCCATATGGAAAACCTGGCACATATTAGAGCTCAGTAAGTTTATCCTACATATACCCCATAACAACAAAGCGTGGACTTCCCAGTTTGCAATGAGCTTTTGTTAAAGTTACCACATCTCTCTTTCCTGATGATAGTGTTTTGAAAATAAATATGACATTAATAAATATATAGTGTTAGGTTCAAAATCCCAGTAGGACTGTAGCAGAAATCTTCCACAGATAGATGGGACACCAAGGCTTCTTTGCCAGGAAGCAGCATTTATTCCTGCCACCATCAGCTCAGCAGATTCGCATCCAAAGGTTGAGCCCCAAACGAGTACAGCAGGACATGACCTTATATACCTTTAACTTCCCTTTACATGGTAATCCCTTTGTCTTCCTTACGAGGTAACATATTGGCACCATACAAATGATTGGATTTTCCATAGCTTGGGGCTACCATTAGTCTTACATGTTGCACATTGATTGGTTTTACATAATCATCTCATTTACAAGTCCTATTTGCTGATTGATTTACAGGATTACTATTCTGATTGCTTTCCACCAAAAGTTTAAACACTAGCCTGCCAAAGTAAAAAGCTGACAAAAGAGGAAGCACAAAGAAGCAGGAAGTAACTTACTACCCCTTTTTTGTTTTTTTGTGCATTTTCAGAAGGACCCCTGCCTCAGGGCCTCCAAAATGTTAGGTCAGAGCTGTGGTGGGGGGAAGGAGATGATCTGGTGCCATGCACAAGATGAAAGAATTACACAGAAGTTAGATGGGGAAATGTAGTTTATTTAGAAAGGGAATTAGACAGAGAGAGAAGATTCACCTCCCCAAGGTAGGGGAGGAGGGCCAAAGCTAGGAAACTTGGTGGCCATAGCTCGAAGAATCACATCCAGAGTTCAACAAAGCAATGGCAAATGTCTGCTTGAGGTCAAATATTTTTAAACCATCCCTTTGATGAGGGCAGGTTGTTATGTTAATTGGGATTGGGTGGTGGTCTGTTCCATGAAAGGAACAGGTAAGCACAGGTACTGACATTAAGTGATGGACAGCAGTGGGGGGGGGGCCTAGTCACATAGTCTGTCACAAAGGTCACAAAAGCCAAGTAGGTTAACTTGTTTACAAAACAAGCTGGGGAGGGAGTTGTAAGACAATTATCACTAGCTACTTCTGAAATATAAGTTCTGTCCTTGGCTAATGATTAGAGAGTAAATTAAAGTGAACTGCTAGAAAAACACGACAGATCTAGGCAGTGTTAAAATGGCTGCTCATTGGGTATGTTAACTCTATCTTCGTCCTTTCATATAGCTTAATATAACAGTGAGATGTCTATAGTTGCCTCTAGGAACTTTCTGGTTCCTATTGAAGTGAATTTCCTTGCTCACACTGTGATCTCAAACAGATTACATGAAAGGTTATTCCTCTGGCAAGCCAGCTGTACTATTAAGTGGAGACAAGACCCCAGTAAAACACAGTTACTGCCTGCCTCCGAAACAAGGATTTCTTGGGAACATAATTTCTTTTTTTTTTTTTTTTGAGTTGGAGTCTCACTCTGTCACCCAGACTGGAGTGCAGTGGCCGCTCCCACCCACCGCAGCCTCGACCTGTTGGGCTCCGGCGATCCTTCCGCCTCAGCCTTCCGAATAGCCGGAACTACAGGCATGCCCGGCTGGGAACATAATTTCAAAGTCTGAAGTATGGGCTATATCCCCCAAGCAACAGGATTGTTGATCACGTTAGAGTCCTAAGAATATTATTTTTAAAAGCCTGCTGACAAAATTGATCAGTGTATTTCAGCCATGGCAGGCACTTAGTCAAACTGACTTCATTTCCCAGAGAAACCACAGAAGGTGGAAGTGCACAATTGTTAAGACTGAGGTCACCAACAGAGCTCCTCTGATTGAAAATTAAGACATATAAATATATAAAGCCTGGCTATTTTTTGTTTTCAATTTCTTTTTATTTTTTTTGAGTTGGAGTCTTACTCTGTCACCCAGGCTGTAGTGCAGTGGCATGCTCAATGGCCGCCTCAGCATTGACCTGTTGGACTCTGGTGATCCATCCACCTCAGCCTTCCAAGCAGCTGGAACTATAGGCACACGCTACCACACCTGGCTAGTTTTTTATGTATTTTAGAGACGAGGTCTCACCAAGTTGTCTGGGATGGTCTCAAACCTGTGGGTTCAGGCAATCCCCTCACCTCAGCCTCCCAAAGTGCTGGGATTACTGACTGTGCCATGGAAACCGGCCGGTTTTCAACTTCAATCCAAGGTGCATATTTGTTTTCTGACTAATCTATTCTTATAGCAATCCTGCCCTGTTATAATACAACAGTTTTATAATATCATCTACAGTATTATAAGTGTACACAGAAATGCCGTGCCTTGTTCATATACAATTTTTACCTATTTTGTCAAAACTTGATCTCAAAATACTAACTTTAACAATAAGGCAAGTTAATCACAGCTCAAGTATCCACATTTAGCACTGACATAAAACAGCTATTTACCCTAAAACTTTGTGAAGACCACACAGGCATCTTATGAGTGACATCAGCAAAATAATTATTTTTAAAAGGTTCAGTGAGCTACAAGAGAACACAGATAGAAATTCAACAAAATTAAAAAATAATATAAAGCCGGGCTCGGTGGCTCAGCCTGTAATCCCGCGCCTTTGGGAGGCTGAGGTGAGTGGATTGCCTGAGCCCGTGGGTTCGAGACCTGCCTGGGCAGCGAGACCTCATCTCTACAATAAATAAAAAAAACAGCTGGTCGTGGTAGCGCATGCCTGTAATTCCAGCTACTTGGAAGGCTGAGGCGGAAGGATTGCCTGAGCCCAGCAGGCGAGGTTGCGGTGGCCGGGAGCGGCCACTGCACTCCAGTCTGGGCAACAGAGTGAGACTCCAACTCAAAATAATAATAATAATAATAATAATATAAAACCAAAATGGGAAGTTCAACAAAATATGTAAAAATAATTAAAAAGAACCAAATAGAAATTGTGAAGCTAAATAATAAATTAATGAAATAAAATGATACAGTAGAGAGCATGAACATCTGACTTAATCAAGGAGAATAAACTTGAAAACAAGTCATTTGAAAATATTCAGTCAGTGAAAACAATTTTTAAATAATGAGAAAGAATGAAGAAATTTTATGGAATGTATAGGATGCATCAAGAAAGCTAACATTTACATTATGAAAGTCTGAGAGAGAAAGAGAAACCAATAGAAAGTTTTTTAAAGAAATTACTTAAAATTTACTAAATCTGTGGAGAGATATGGGCTTACAGGTGCATGAAGCTGAAATGTCTCCTGTTAGTTTCAACATGAAGAAGAGTTCACAAATACACATTATAATCAAACTGTCAAAAATCAGACACACACACACACACACACACACACACACACACACACACACCCTTAAGCATTATGGTAACCACAAAGCAAAAACCTATAGAGCATACACAAAAGATAAAGAGAAAGGAATTAAACGACACTACTGAAGAAAAGGAGGATAACAAGAGAGGAAGAAAGAAAGAATGTGCAAAATAATCTGAAGACATTTAACAAAAGGGCAATAGTTAATCCTTACCTATCAATAATTATCTTGAGTATAAATGGATTAAATTATCCAATTAAAAGACATAGACTGGCTAAATGGATTTATAAACAAAATCCAACTATATGCCGCCTGCAAAAGACTCATTTAAGCTTTAAGAATACATGTAGACTGAAAGTGAAGGGAAAAAAAAAGATATTCCATGAAAATTGAAACAAAAAGTAGCAAGAATAGTTATACTTATGTCAGACAACATAGACTTTAAGTCAAAATGTCTAACAAGAAACAAAAAAGACCATTATATAATGATAATGGGGCTAATTCATCAAGAGAATCTAGCGCTTTTAACTTATATGCACCCAACATCAGAGTATCTAAATATAAAAGCAAATATTAACAGATCTGAAGGAAGAAATACCCAGTAGTTTAATAATTATAAAAGACTTCAGTGCTCCACTTTCAACAATGTAATAGACCATCCAGACAGAAAATCAATAAGGAAACATTGGACTTGAACTACACTTTTAAACAAAAAGAACCTAATTTGCACATACAGAAAATTCTATCCGACAGCATCAGAATACACAAGCACATACTTCTCAGGCATGCTCAGAATGCTCTCCAGAACTGATTGTCTATTAGGCTACAAAACATGTCTTAATAATTTTAAAATTATATATAGCATATTTTCCAACTACAATGGTATGAAATTAAAAATCAATTACAGGATGAAAACTGGAAAATTCAAAGATATGTGAAAATGAAACAAATCATTTCTGAACAACTAAGGAGTAAAAAAAATCAAAAAGTAAATTTAAAATATTTTGAGACATAAGAAAATGGAAATACAATGCACCAAAACTCACAGGATACAGCAAAAGCTTTTCTAACATACCTACATAAATGCCTACATAAAGGGAAAAAATACATACGTAACCTAATGCTGCATTTTAAGGAACTAGAAAAAGAACAAACTAAACCTAAGTTAGTAGAAGAAAGAAAATAACTAAAATGGTAGAAAATGTAAATAAAATAGAGACTAGAATAACAATAGAAAACATCATCAAACTAAGAGTTGTTTTCTGAAAAAAGATACAATTTATGACTTTGCTACAAAAAAGAAAGAAGACTCAAATAAATAGAATAAAAAATGAAAGAGAAGACGTTACAACTGATATTACAGAAATGTGAAGGATAATTATAGGCTACAATGAATAATTATATGCCAACAAATTGGATAACTTAAAAGAAATGGATAAATTGTTAGAAACATGCAATCTACTTAGACTGAATCATGACAAAATACAAAATTTGAACAGACCAATGAGTAAGGAGATTGAATTAGTAATAAAAAAAATTATCATCAAAGAAAAGCCCTGGACCTGATGGCTCTGCTAGTAAATTGTACTAAGCATTTAAAGAAGAATTAACATCATTTTTCTTAACCCTTTCAAAAAAAAAAGTAAAAAAAGACTTCCAGTCTCATGTTATGAGACCAACACTATCCTGATACCAAAGCCAGACAAATACACTATGAAAAAAAAAAATGAAAATTACAAGCCTATATCTCTGATGAACATAGAAGCAAAAGTCTCAACAAAATACCCGCAAAATAATTCAACAGCACATTAAAAGAATCACACACTGTTATCAAATGGAATTTATCCCTGGGATGTAAGGATGCTTCAACATATACAAATCGGCAAGGCTCGATGACTCAGCCTGTAATGCCAGCACTTTGGGAGGCCGAGGTGAGTGGATTGTCTGTGTCCGCTGGTTCGAGACCAACCTGGGCAACTTGGCAAGACCTCGTCTCTTAAATAAATCAAAAATTAGCTAGGCATGATAGCATGTGTCTATAATTCCAGCTACTTGGAAGGCTGAGGCAGAAGGATCACTGGAGCCTAGCAAGTTGAGGCTGCGGTGGCCGGGAGTACCACTGCACTCCAGTCTGGGTGACAGAGTGAGACTCCCACTCAAAAAAAAAAAAAAAAATACAAATCAATAAATAAAACACACCAAATTAAAGGAATGACAGATAAGAGTGCTATCCACTCACTAGCTGCAAAAAAAGTATATGACAAAATACAAAATTCATTTATGATAAAAATATTTTAACAAATATGCAAAGAAGGAATGAACTTCTACATAATAAAGGCCATATAAGGCAAGCCCACAGCTAATATTATACTCAACAGATCAGCAATAAAATAAGGGTGCCCACTCTCATCACTTCTATCTAACATTGTACTGGAAGTTATTTGAGAACAATTAGGAAAGAAAGAGAAAGAAAAAAAATCTAAATAGCAAACAAGTAAAACTGTCTCCCTCTTTTCAGTTGACATAAACTTAGATATAGAAAACCCTACAGTTAGGTGCAGTGGCTCACATATGGAATCCCAGCACTTTGGGAGGTTAAGGTAGAAGGATTGCTTGGGGTTCAGGAGTGAGACTAACTTAGGCAATAAAATGAAACCTTCTCTCTACAAAAAAATCAAAAAAGTAGCTGGGCATGGTGGCACCTGCCTGTAGTCGCTACTTGGAAGGCTGAGGTGGGAGGATTGCTTGAGACCTGGAATTTGAGGTTGTTGTGAGCCATGATGGTGCCACTCCATTCCAGTCTGGGTGACAGAGTGAGACTCTGACTCAAAAAAAAGAAAGAAAAGAAAAAAAGAAGAGACAGAAAACCCTACAGACTCTACTAAAAAACTGTTAAAACTAATAGACTTAGTAAAGTTGCAGTATATAAAATCAGCTATCAAAAATAAATTGTGTTCATTATGCTAAAAGACTATTTAAAAAATTAAGACAACAATCTTATTTATAACACCATCAAAAAGAATAAAATAATTAGTAGTAAAATTAACTAAGGAGGTGAAATAACTGTATAATAAAAACTATAAGTCATTGATGAAGGGAATTGAAGAAAACACAGGTATATAGAAAGATACATTATGTTCAAGAATCAGAAAATCAACATTGTCAAAATATCATGACTAACCAAAGTAATCCGCATATTCAATATAATTCCTATCAAATTTCCAATGGCCTTTTTTTTTTTACAGAAATAGAAAAACTCTTCTAAAATTTATATGTTATTACAAAAGACCATAAATAGCTAAGTTAGACTGAAACCTTAGTAATCAAAATAGTGTAGAACTGGTACACAGACCAATGGAAACAGACATATAGATCAAAGAAACAGAATAGAAAGTCCAGAAATAAACCCATGCATTTACAATGAACTAATCTTCAACAAAGGCCCCAAGAATAGACAGTGAGAATCACTTCAATAAATGGTGTTGGCAAAACTAAATGTATTCATTCTTAAATGAAATTGAATTCTTATATTACACATACACAAAAATCAATTCAAAATGGACTAAACATTTAAACATGGGACCTGAAACCATAAAATACTTATAAAAAATATATAGGAATCAGGCTAGGTGTGGTGGCTCATGTCTATAACCCCGCCACTTTAGGAAGCAAAGGCAAGAGAATTGCCTGAGCCTGGGGGTTCGATACCAGGCTGGGCAACTTGGCGAGACCTTGTCTCTACAATAAATAAAAAAATTAGCTGGACGTGGTGATGTGTGCCTGTAGTTCCAGCTACTTGGAAAGCTGAGGTGGAAGGATTGCCTGAACCCAGCAGGTCAAGATAAAGGTGGTCGTGAGTGTGCCACTGCACTCCAGCCTAGGTGACAGAGTGAGACTCCAACTCAAAAAAATAATAATAAAATAAAAAATATAGAGAGAGAAAATAAATTTTAGAAAAACTCTTCTAAAATTTATATGTAGCCACAACAGATCACATATAGCTAAATTATACTGAAAACCTTAGTAATCAATACAGTGTAGAACTGTTACACAGATCAGTGGAAACAGACACATAGATCAAAGAAACAGAATAGAAAGTCCAGAAATAAATCCATGCATTTATAATAAACTAATCTTCAACAAAGTCACCAATAATAGACAATGAGAGTCACTTCAATAAATGTATATATATATATTCAGTAAACATATATATGTGAAAAAGATCATGGCATTATTCTCTTTTTTTGTTTTGTTTTGTTTTGTTTCGTTTTGTTGAGTTGGAGTCTCACTCTGTCGCCCAGACTGGAGGGCAGTGGCCGCTCCCGGCCACCGCAGCCTCGACCTGCTGGGCTCCGGCGATCCTTCCCCCTCAGCCTTCCGAGGAGCTGGAATTACAGGCACGCGCTACCACGCCCGGCTAATTTTTTGATTTATTGTAGAGATGAGGTCTCGCCAAGTTGCCCAGGCGGATCTCAAACCTGCGGGCTCAGGCAATCCACTCACCTCAGCCTCCCAAAGTGCGGGATTACTGAGCCACTGACCCCGGCTAATTTTGAGTTTTTAAAAATTTATGTTGACTAGTTTTGTGGCCTAATATATAGTCTATTTGGAAAATGTTTCATGTGCTGAAAGCATGTATATTCTGAAGTTGTTGGACAGAATGTTCTATGAATGTCTGAGATCCCTTTGGTAGAAGTTAATTTTAAATCCAATGCTTTGTTGCTGATTGCGTGTCTCAATGAGATGTCTAGTGCTGTGAGTGGCATGTCGAATTTCTCCACTGTGACTGTATTGCTCTTGGTAGCTACTTTTCTACTCCATGCTTCTATGTGTTCAACTTTATTAGATCCCACAAGTAAGTGAGGTCATGTAGTATTTGTCTTTCTGTGTCTATCTTGTTTTATTAGCATAATACGTTCCAGGTTTATTCAGATTACTGCAAATGGCAGGATTCTTTCTTTTGTAAGGTTGAATAATATTCCATTCTATAACAATCTTAACCTGTCATCTTTCAGTGGACACTTAGGCTGTTTCCATATCGTAACTGTTGTGAATACTGCTGCAATTAAATGGGAGTACAGATATTTCTTTCTTTCTTTTTTTTTTTTTTTTTTTTTGAGTTGGAGTCTCACTCTGTCACCCAGACTGGAGTGCAGTGGCATGCTCATGGCCACCGCAACCTCAACCTGCTGAGCTCCAGAGATCCTTCCGCTTCAGCCTTCCACGTAGCTGGAACTACAGGCGTGTGCTACTACGCCCGGCTAAGTTTTTTGGCTTATTTAGAGACGAGGTCTCACCAAGTTGCCAGGGTGGGTCTCGAACCTGCGGGCTCAGGCAAATCCTAAAGTTCATATGAAACCTAAAAATAGCCTGAATGGCCAAAGCAATTCTAGCCAAAAAGAACAGAGCTGAAGACATCACATTGCCTGACTTCCAAAAATTACTAAAAGGCTACAGTAACCAAAGCAGCATGGCACTGGTATAAAAATAGACACATAGATCAATGGACCACAACAGAAAATCCAGAAATAAAGCCACATACCTACAACCAACTGATCTTTGACAAAGTCAGCAAGAACATACACTGGAGAAATGACACCCTTTTTGATCAATGGGGCTGAGAGAATTGGATTGCCGTATGCAAAAAAATAAAATAAATAAATAAATGGACCTCTAGCTCTCACCATATACAAAACAAATCAACTCAAAATGAATCATATACTAAAATGTAAGCCCTTAAACCTTGGAAAAATTCTGGACATTGATCTAGGCAAATAATTTATAACTAAGGCCTCAAAGGCACAAGCAACAAAAACAAAAACAGACAAATGGAACTTAATTAAATTTAAAAGCTTCTGCACATCAAAAGAGATCAACACAGAGTGAAGAGATAACTGGCAGTATGGGAGAAAATATTTGCAAACCATGAATTTGACAGGAAACTGATATTCAGAATTTACAAGGAATTCAAACAAACAATAACAAAAAAAGACTCCATTAAAAAGTGGACAAAGGACACAAATAGACATTTTTCTTTATTATTATTATTTATTTATTTATTTATTTATTTATTTTTTTGAGTTAGAGTCTCACTCTGTCACCCATACTGGAGTGCAGTGGCCGCTCCCAGCCACCGCAGCCTCAACCTGCTGGCTCCGGCGATCCTTCCGCCTCAGCCTTCCAAGTAGCCAGAATTACAGGCATGCGCTACCACGTCCGGCTGATTTTTTGATTTATTGTAGAGATGAGATCTTGCTGCCCAGGTGGGTCTCGAACCCGCGGGCTCAGGCAATCCACTCACCTCAGCCTCCTAAAGGCATGGGATTACAGGCTGAGCCACCGAGACCGGCTATTATTTTTTTTTATTAGAAAGATGTGGAGTACAATTCAGAGTTAGGTATACAAACATTGATTATGCAGGTACAGGTACACTTGTTGATGAGGTATGACCCTCCCTCCCCTAGCAGTTTCCCTCAACTGCCAATACAAAAGACATTTTTCAAAAGAAGATATACAGGTGGCCAGCAAGCATATAAAAAAATACCCAACATTATGAATAACAGAGAAACACAAATTAAAACCGCAATGAGATATCATCTTACACAAGGCAAAATGACATTATTAGAAAGAACAAAAAATAACAGTTGCTGGCAAGAATGGGAAGAAAAAGGAATGCTAATACACTGTTAGTGGGAATGTAAATTAGTACAATGTTCATGGAAAAGAGTATAAAGATTTTTCAAAAAACTGAAAATAGATCTATCATTCAATCTAGAAACTCCACTAATTATCTACCCAAGGGAACATAAATTATTATTATATCAAAAGATAACTGCACTCGTATGTTTATCACAGCACTATTCACAATAGCAAAGATATGGAATCAACTTAAGTACCCATTAACAGATGATTTGGTAAAGAAAATGTGGGCTATATACAAAGGAGGACCCTCACAAAAATAGATTTATTTATTAAAAATTGTATATTTTAAATTTCAGTCACCTTCAAAGTCACCTGTTTGATGCAACCTCTCGAGACTCTTTTTTCACGGCTCAAAACAGTTTTTGAGCTTGTCAATTGTGATGCCTTTCAGTGCTTCTGCCATTTTTTGTATCACCCCTTCCACACTACACTGGCAAAGCATTTTGTTCATCCAGGAGAACAAAAACAAAATCACTTAGAGTGAGATTGGGTGGGGCACAGGGGTCATGTCATTTTTGGTCAAAAACTGCTGGACACTCAGCATGGTGTGGGCAGGTGCTTTGTCATCATGGAAGAACCAGTAACCTGTTTGCCAGAACTCAGGCTGTTCCTTCCACAAATCATAATGCAACCCTCTCAAAATTTCCAGATAAAAACTTGATTCATTGTTTGATTCGGAGGAACAAATTCTGAGCATACTAAAAAGAGCCTGCCCTCCGAAAAACAATTCCATGTTTTTTGGGGTGCCCCTTTGCACACAACTGAATACTATTCAGCCACTAAAAAAAATGAAATAATGTGCAGCAACAGGTGGAACCGGAGGCCATTATCTTAAGTGAAATAACTCAGAAACAGAAAGTCAAATACTGCATGGTCTCACTTGTAAGGGGGAGGTAAATAACACGCACATATGCACATAGAGTGTAGAACAGTAGACATTAGACACTTGGAAAAGTGGGGCAGTAAGGGGATGAGGGGTGAGAAATTAATTAGGGGGTACAATGTGTGTTATTTGGGTGATGGTTACAGTAAAAACCCAGACTTTGCCACTACACAATATGTCTATGTAATAAAACTGCACTTGTACTCTTTAAATTTATATGAATTGTAAGGCTGAGCACGGTGGCTCACGTCTATAATCCCAGCACTTTGGGAGGCCAAGGTGAGAGGATTGCCTGAGCCCACGGGTTTGAGACCAGCCCAGGCAACGTGACGAAACCTCGACTCTACAATAAATCAAAAAATTAGCTGAGTCGTTGCACGTGCCCATAGTTCCAGCTACTTGGAAGGCTTAGGCAGAAGGGTCGCCTGAGCCCAGCAGGTCGAGGCTGTGGTGGCTTGTGTGTGTACCCCTGCACTCCAGCCTGGGCTATAAGAATGAGACTCCAACTAAAAAAAAAAATTCATACAAATTTTAAAAAGAGAGTAAAAGTAAAAGAGCAGTGTTCCATGTCTCTACACAATGATGCAAAGTATCCTTTCATTTGAGGTCCTCTACTCTGTAAACTCCAAGTCATTCTTCAGGGCTATACCAAAGGTCATCATGTAGGTGGCTGCTTGTAAACTGTTTGCACAGAAAAAATTCACCATTCCTCAATTTATCTAGGTCTTTACATATAACAGTTGTATTTCTCACATTTTATTAGTGTCAACTGTTGATTCTTTTATATCCTGTTAGACTGAATTTCTTTTATAATCAATATTTTTTATTATGATATTGTGGGGTACAGTTAAGGGTTAGGTATACAAATATGTCTCGTTCAGGCACCTTTGTTGATAAGAGGTGTTTTCCAATGCCCAGACAGATATTTACTACCGTTAATCCCATCTCCCTCCCCCCCCATAGTTTCCCACTACTGTCAGTCATTTTCTTGTAGTATTACATTGGATGTTCAAGGTCCATTATATGAGTGAGAACATGTGATACTCGGATCTTTGTTTCTGTGAGAGGTCACTCAGTATTAGACTCTAGTTCCATCCAGGTTGCTGCGAAATTCATGATTTTGCTCTTTTTTATGGCTGCATGTATATGTACCACATTTTTTTAATCCAGTCCTCTTTTGATGGGCAACATGGTTGCTTCCAGGTTCTTGCTATTGTGAACAATGCTGTGATAAACACACATGTGCAGGTATCTTTTTTATAGAGTGATTTGATTTCTTCAGGATATATTCCCAGTAGGGGGGTTGCGGGGTCATATGGGAGGTTGATATTTAGAGTTTTTTGGAATCACCACACTGCTTTCCACAGAGGTTGCGCTAGTTTACACTCCCACCAACAGTGTAGAAGTGTTCCCTTTTTGCCATACCCTCTCCAGCAGCTGTTATTTTTTGAGTTGTTGATAATTGCCATTCTGACTGGAGTTAGGTGGTATCTCAGTGTGGTTTTGATTTGCATCTCCCTGATGATTAGTGAGGTTGAACATTTTTTCATGTGTCTGTTGGCTGCTCAGATGCCTTCCTTTGTGAAGTGTCTGTTCATATCTTTTGCCCATTTTATAATGGGGTTGTTTGTTTTTTTCTTTTCAGCACATTTGAGTTCCTTGTAGATCCAAAATGTTAAGCCTTTGTCAGATCTGGTGTTGGCAAATACTTTTTCCCAGTCTGTAGGCTGTCTCCCTGCTCTCTTGATGGTTTCTTTGGCTTTGCAGAAGCTTGTCATTTTAATGAGGTCCCACTTGTGTATCTTCTTTCTTATGACCTGTGGGTTTCGGGTTTGGTTCAGGAATTGGATGCCAGTTCCGATTTCCATGAGGGTATGTCCCTCATTTTCTAAGGTTCTTATGGTTTGACGTTTTATATTTAGGTCTCTGATCCATTTAGAGTTAATTTTTGTGCATGGGGATAGATAGGGGACCTGTTTCAATCTTCTGCATGTGGTCAGCCAGTTTTCCCCGCACCATTTACTGAATAGGTTCTCCTCTCCCCAGTGGTAGGTGGTGGAGGCTTTGTCGAAGATGAGTTGGTTGAGAAATTGAGATTTTGCTTCTGGAATCTCAATTCTATTCCATTGGTCTATATGCCTGTTCCTATACCAATACCAAGCTGTTTTGATGATTGTAGCTTAATAGTAAAGTTTGAAGTCTGGTAATGTGATACCACCTGCTTTGTTTTTTTTGCTGAGGATTGTTCTGGCTATTTTTGGTCGTTTGTGTTTCCATATGAATTCCCGTGTTGTTTTTTCTAGGTCTGAGAAGAATGTTGTTGGTAATTTGATGGGTATTGCATTGAATTTGTAGATTGCCTTAGGTAAGATGGACATCTTCACAATGTTGATTCTTCCTATCCATGAGCATGGGATATTTTTCCACTTGTTTGTGTCATCTTTGATTTCTTTGAGCAGTGTTTTGTAGTTTTCCTTGTAAAGGTCTTTCACGTGTCTGGTTAGGAAGATGTCAAGGTATTTCTTTTTGTGTGTGTGTGGCTATTGCGAATGGAATTGTGTTTTTTATTTGGGTTTCTGTTTTTTTATTATTGGTGTAAAGAAATGCAATTGTCTTTGCACACTTATTTTGTATCCTGAGACTTTGCCAAAGGCCTTTATCAGTGTAAGGAGGTTTTTGACAGATTCTCTTGGGTTTTCAAGGTACACAATTATATCGTCTGCAAAGAGAGATAACTTGACTTCCTCTTTTCCTATTTGGATACTCCTGATTGCCTTCTCTTCTCTGATTGCTTGAGCCAGGACTTCCAATACAATTGAACAGAAGGGGTGAGAGTGGGCATCCTTATCTTGTTCCAGTTTTCAGGGGAAATGGTTCCAATTTTTGTCCATTTAGGAGTATGCTGGCTGTGGGTTTCTCATAGATGGCTTTTACTATTTTGAGGTATGTTCCCCGTATGCCTAGATGTTCAAGGGCTTTTATCAAGAAGGGGTGCTGGATTTTATCAAAAGCTTTTTCTGCATCTAATGATATACTCATGTGGTTTTTATTTTGACACCTGTTGATGTATTTAATTACATTTATGGTTTTATGAATGTTGAACCAGCCTTGCATCCCAGGTATGAAGCCTACTTGGTCATGATGGATGATTTTTGAGATGTGTTGTTGAATCCGGTTTGCTAGGATCTTGTTGAGAATTTTAGCATCTATGTTCATCAAAGATATTGGCCTATAGTTCTCTTTCTTTGTTGGAGCTTTACCTGGCTTGGGTATCAATGTGATGTTGGCTTCGTAAAATGATTTGGGGAGAGTTCCGTCTTTTTCAATCGCCTGGAATACCTTCAGTAGGATTGGTATCAGTTCCTCCTTAAATGTCTTGTAGAATTCTGAGACTGAATATTTTTGAAGAAAAAGGTATGTGTCCTTTCTTCTATGTACCAAAATATGTTTCCTGCATAAAAATATTATATATTAATAAATGTGGAATAAACTTACATTCATTAATTGTGTTATAAATTGTATTATAAATTGACACGCACAGATGTTGGGTATACCATCCTTTATATTTGGGCACATATTTCATAGGAGAACTTTCAGATAATATTCTTTTTGGCTTTACTGCTGTGCCTAGATTAGCTGTGACTCTCCAAAGACATTTGTCTCTTTGATTGTCTTTAACATCCTTCTTCTTTGGCTTCTTCCTAAGTATTTAGTTAAGCAAAATCACACCTGCTTGAGTTACACTACATATCAGTTGCCTCTCATCTAAACGGTAAACTTTTCACACCATTAAGCCACCCAATAACATATGCCCCCTCCCACATTTACGCATTTAAAACTTGGGAGCTTTTAAAAGCAAGTTGTTACTTTTTTTTAAGTCAGAGAAATAAAAATAAAAAACCAAAACAAGATTCTGTAAACTCAGCAAGAATTCTATTTTTGAAAAAACCCTCATTACAAGAACTTGAAATGATTTAATTTTCAGTATCATCGAAAGATGGCTTCAATAATTAGAAAACTATTTTTTGGGGAAGCAACTGAGTTCAGCATGTAATTCCATTGCTGTCCATTGCATGAGTGACAATGTAAGCAGCAAAAATGTCTAAAATGAGCTGCATTTCATCCAAAGTTTTATGACCATAAAAACATGGCACTTCATAAGCTAGATTTTTTTGCAAAATCTACATTTAGCATTTTAAAACTTAACTTTTGACCAAGTTAACTCATAAGCTCATTACATTCTTTTCTCAGCCATCCAGTCCTACACTTAAGGTTGGAGCTGAACTTGGGTCGAGAAAACAGCCATATTTCCGTGCCCCACAATTGTATGTTCACTGCTATTGTAGAAACCCTCTGAAAACTCAAAATGATGAAGTCCTGTCTAATGACACACTTTGGAGGGGCAACATGGCCAAATACATATAGTGTTTTTTTGAGTGATGGTTCATTAGATGCTTGGCCCTCTCATATCAGCAGCTAATGGGGTCTAGGGAATGAGTTGCTAGGAGAGTTGACATGATCTGGGGGATTGTGAGGAGGACCTGGCACCTAGAGCCACAGGAACAGTGAAGGAGCAACACGGGGTAAGAGAGTTACCAGCTCTTCCTTGCCCACTCACAGACTGAAGCAGAATTATGCACTCGCTCACTGCCCATAATGCAGTCATGGGTTAATCAATACACATTTATATAACACCCTAAAACCCGATGCAGTCAATCCAAGTTCAGCTTTAGTTGTGGCAGTATTTACAACCAGGATGACACTATCTGGCATTCAAATGGAACACAGAGACTCGGGGACAGACAGGTGTGTGAGATCTGAACAGAGAGAACAATGTTGACTAATTTGGGTCAATTTTGGTTTCCACAACATTATGGTTTCCACAGTTATTAGCCATGTCAACTACCAAAAAATGCATTGGCAATATTTCATCATCTTTATCACTCTAAGCATGACTATTTGTGTACTAGCTGAAGATTCAAAAGAGTCTTACCATCTTTTCTCAGTAGCAAAGCACTTGATCTCTTATAGCACCTTGCTTGATAAATAACAAGCTTGTCCTGAACTATGGAGCACATACCTTTAGATTCAAATTTTAGAAATGAACAACAGTGTCAGTTCAGAACAAGTTCCCTGCAAATTATGACTGACTCACATTATCAAGAGTAATTTCAGTGTTTTTAATGCTGTTGATGCCCTCCAGGCAATATCCCCAGGAACACACTTAGGATTGGACAGCTGAGCTTATTAATGGTTGTAGCCCAGGAGACATACCCTGGAGAGCCATGCGTTGCCTTAACAATAGAGATGAGGTCTCACCAAGTTGCCCAGGGGGGTCTCGAACCCATGGGCTCAGGCAATCCACTCACCTCAGCCTCCCAAGGCGCAGGATTACAGGCTGAGCCATGGAGCCCAGCTAGCAATTATTTTCATTAAACCCTTGATCAATTGAGCTTAAGACATTATGATTTGAGCTTGGGCTAAATTTTGCATTGGTTATGTTGCAAATATCCAGAAACTTATAAACTTAAGTCACATGACCCAGTTATGATATAAATCATCTGTTCCTCAAAAGAAATGCTAAAAGATACCCAAGAGATTCAGAAAATTCACCGAAGCTGGAAGGCTAGGTAGTGTATGATTCATAAAGTGAAAAGGAGTCAAATAACGTATCTTGTCATCTTGGGGCGCATGCTAATTTCTGAGCACAAAAATATTTTAAAATAGTTCTTCATTCTGCATTTTTTAAAACATTTGCCAAAATAAGTTGCTTCTTTAATTTCCCAGAATTAAAAGATAATTCATAGCAAAAGGCTAACATTACAGAAATGAAGAAAATATTTTAGCTTTTTGCTTCCTTTTGTGCCTGAAAAAAAAAAATTACTGTGACAATTTGATTTTCCTACCCAAACTCTCCAATCCACATAGAAATGTGATCAACCCTGCAGCGGTTTCAGAGGAGCAGTATAGATTACCTGCCTTTCAGGAGGAATCTAGAAGCATGGCGCTCACAATGACTGTCTTCAGTTGTCCTTATGTCAGCAGAGGAACACCATGACTTTGAAGAAAAACACACAAAGCTCTTTGATTGAATACATTGGAAAACACTGGATAGGCATCTCAATATGTATATGGTAATACAAAAACAAAGGTAGAGAAAAGTACCTGAAGACATAATCCCTTTATGTGGTATGGGAGAAAATCTATTTGCAAATAAAGTCCAAAAGTATTCTGGAACTCCCCATTTTCAAATCTTTAAACCCGTTACATTGAAAACCTTTTTTCTCACTTATCTCTCCCAACAAATGTTTGCTATTTAGGCACTGTTACCCCTATTTCATAGATGAAAAACTAGCACATGGCAGAATCAAGACTCAACCTGGAGATTTGAGTCCCTTGCTCTTTCTTTTCTTCTTTTACTGAGCTAAAGATGACTTGGGCTGGTAGGGTATGTTTTATGTGAGTAAATTTATGATTGACATCATAGTTATTTCAAAGTTATTTTATCAACAGAAAATTGCCTTCTCTAGTCCAATGATTATTATTGTCCATATGAAATATAATGAGGTTCTTTGAAATTCTAAATTTCTTTAGAAATACACACATAAAATATATCTGTAGCAAAGAATTAAAATGTATAAATCATATTAAATGAGTCTGAAAAGAAGAGAAAAAGTATGCAAGATGTTAAGACCTTCACAATTTTAAAATTTACTCTAAAAACAATGGAATAATTTCAAATGATTACTTAATCTTTTCACTCAGAAAAAATAAAAAAGTTAAACTTAAAAAAAATCTGAAAAAAAGGCATCTAAGAACTTCCAAAGTAATGAGTAATTTTGAGTCAAAAATCTGGAAAAGAGGGAGCCAGACAGATGACCTGGTTAGGGGGTCACTTTTCCCTGGGAGGTACATGATTCTGAAAGAAGTGTCTTAAAGTTAAGAAACTGAGAAAAACTTTTGACAGACTCATTGAAGTAAGTCTGTTAACATTTCTGCTTTGACAACCTTTGGACAATTTTTGTTAATTTTTTTCAACATTTGGCATAAAATTGGAGTCCATGACAAGCCATGAGTGATTCCCAGACTGTAAAGAAAATGTACATGATTTTCCAAGAGAATAAGGAAAGCATTAATAAAATTTTGCATTCACTTATGATGAATAAAAAAACTTTCAGCACAAAAGAAATAGAAGAAAATGTGCACTCTGATAAGGGTGCCTATA
This sequence comes from Carlito syrichta, assembly GCF_000164805.1. Lineage (NCBI taxonomy): Eukaryota > Metazoa > Chordata > Mammalia > Primates > Tarsiidae > Carlito > Carlito syrichta. Next base: position 407,739 of record NW_007081509.1, read on the forward strand.
AGAAAAAAAACCTACTGAAACATTCTATTTGTCAGTGAACTATTGAACAATTTCATGGGAGACTGACTAAAACAAGGATGGCCACTCTCTCTATATTCGGTATCATATTGGAAATCCTAGACAGTTTCAAAAGGCAATAAAAATAAACTAATGTATGGCAATTGAATTGGAGAAATAAATTATTATCTGCTGATGACAGACTATGTATGTTGAAAGTCCAAAATAAATCGAAGCTGTTTGAATTAAGGCGGCTTAATAAAATATTGAAATTCCAAACTTAAATTGTGTTGTTATAAGTCAGAAACAAACAGAAAATGAAACAGTATTACAAAACACTAAATATCTAGAACAAACCTCAAAATATGTGCAGGAACATCAAGTGCAGGTTAAAGTTCTCAGAAGGGTGTAAAATATATCACAGATGTGCACTGCACCTTGGTATAAAAAATTACTGGAAAGCATCACAGTTTAATTGCTGCATAACATTCTTACTGCCTACCTGTGCCATAGTTTGTTTGCACCACCCTTTCCTTAGTTTCTGCTAATAGAAGTGTCCCAGGCAATGTCAAGTCTCCTGCCCCAAGGCAGAGTGGAAAGGGGACAAGGAACAAGAAGACAGGGAATCCAGCTGCTATTCCACTCCAGGGAGGGCACAGGCTGCGGACAGTTACACATCTCAGTGTCCTCATCTATAACACGGAAATGAGTTGCACCTGCCCTTCTTCTACCTGAGATTTATGAAAGAATCAGTACAATGGAATTTCAATACCATATCTGTACATGTTTTCTTAAATTGAATAACAGACATGTCAGTTTATACAAATCGTTTCAATTTTTGTTGTTACTCTTTCCATTTAGAATTTTTTTTTTTTTTGAGCTGGAGTCTCACTCTGTTGCCCAGACTGGAGTGCAGTGGCGTGCTCCCGGCCACCACAGCCTCAATCTGCTGGGCTCTGGCGATCCTTCCGCCTCAGCCTTCCAAGTAGCTGGAACTACAGGCGCACTACCACGCCTGGCTAATTTTTTTTGATTTATTGTAGGGATGAGGTCTTGCCAAGTTGCCTGGGCAGGTCTCGAACCCACGGGCTCAGGCAATTCACTCACCTCGGCCTCCCAAAGAGTGGGATTACAGGCTGAGCCACCGAGCCTGGTTTCCATTTAGAATTTTAATGTCAAATTTTCCAAAGTATCTGCCCTTGCTAGTCTAGGCTGCTACAATAAAATATCATAGACTGGGCAGCTTAAACAACAGATATTTATTCCTCACAGTTCTTGAGGTTTGAGATCCTAGATCAAGGTGCCGGCAGGGTTGGTTTCACTCTGAGGCCCTTTCTCTGAGCTGCAGGCGGCTACCTTCTTGATGCATACTCATGTGGCTTCTTCTTTGTGTGGACGCAGGAGAGAGAACATATGATATCTGGTAGGTCTTCTTCTGAGGACACTAACTCCATCACAGAGGCCCCACTCGCATGGAAACAGGCACAGCTGGGATGGTTTACATGCAGATAGGTGAGTTTTACACAGGCAGGTACAGCGTAGAGAATTAAGGAACCAGCTGGTCAGCATCTTATTGGAACTTTACTCTCTTGAACAACACCCACACTGACCAGGCCCTGGATTCAACTTTGAAGTGTGGAGCAGCTGATACAGTCAACCCCAAAGGCAATAAACAAAGCCAACAGGGAATCACCAAAGGCACTGAGGCATGGCATTCCCAGAGAAAAAGTAATGAAATAGTTATTTTCCCATTATCTCAAGAATTATTTGTGACACAAGCAAACTTAGAAGTTAAATGATAAGAGTTGAAACTTGTACTCAATAGCTTGTAGCCCAAAAATCTTAGCTTAGAAAATAGGCTGCTTAATCAGCGTGTATCCTTTCTTTTTAAGGCCCTCGTATTCTCTCTTGAATGTGTGTTCCTCTCTATAATAAACTTTCCTTTAAACTACACCTTGGACTAACTCTGAAGTTGCTTTCATGGCAAAGTTAAGAACCCATGGAGCAACAACACCCCAAACACGCCAGCATCATCTCAACCTCATCAGACCCTAAACACCTCCCACTGGGGGTTAGGGTTTCAACAGATGAATTTTGGGAGGACACCAGCATTCAACCCATAACACACTTGTCCACATCAGGGCATATTTTGCTTCTAGTTCTTCACTGGAAATAGAAAATATATTTTTGAAAAAAATGGCAAGAAGATTAAAATCTTTGTTATTGCAGTTGACTCAAGATTTTCAAAAGAACAATTCTACTGAGGTTCAGTTTCTATTTTCCATGGTTCCTTATTTATGAAAATTCAGCTTCAGACGTACAAGACTTCTTTTTTTTTTGAGTTGGACTCTCACTCTGTCGCCCAGACTGGAGTGCAGTGGCACGCTCCCGGCCACCACAGCCTCGATCTGCTGGTCTCTGGCGATCTTTCCGCCTCAGCCTTCCAATTAGCTGGAACTACAGGCACGTGCCGTCACACCCAGCTAATTTTTTTTATTTATTGTAGAGATGAGGTCTCACCAAGCCTGAGACCAGGCTGGTCTCAAACCAGTGGGCTCAGGCAATCCTCTCACCTTGGCCTCTAAGGTGCTAAGATTATAGGCATGAGCCACCGCGTCTGGCCTAGATGCACATGACTTTGTGAGGACTTCCATCCTTTATTTCATTGGTATTATTACCCTTGGGATAGCCAAGGTATTAGTATTAACACTTTTCAAATGCCATTTATTATCATTCCAAAAAGACACTGTCGGCAGAACTAACCTATGACAAGGCCAGAATAACACAACATTAATGACTTAAGCAAAAGACAAAATGTATCAATTAAAGCATAGTGCTTTTATAAAAAGACAATAATTAGCCAAATGCCCACATCTTGGCAGACACTGGTACTTCACAACAGATTTAATGTGGTGGCAACACAACTGATTTGGAAGTGAAATAACTGGTGCTTCAGACATATGTGGTGCTGAAAATAGCACTTTCTTCCGTTGGAGGGTGGAGCTACACTGTTGACTAAAAACATCCATTTCTATAACCAGCAACCTGAGGCATTCTTCACAGAGAGGGGCCAGATAATAGTTCGTCTCCATGGTAGCCCCAGCCTGAGCATCTGCGTTAAGCCCTGTGATTGCTTTTAGCTGTTGGATATCACTCAGCTAAAGCAGCTGAGACACAGTTTTATTACCACAATCCACAGCTTTGCCACTGGATGTTTAGAATGTAGCCATATAGATTAATTAAGTATAGGCTAGTAATCTCCTAAAGCAATAAATATGATGTAAGGAAGAGAAACAATTGGTTCAGTTTAGAGTTATAGAGCACCAACTCTGAGCCTGGCACTTGGCCAGGTGTCAAGTTTGATATAGATAAGACTTGTGCATAATTGACAATAATGCAAAATAGAAAGTGCCACGGAGCACCAGGAAGGCACAGACAAAATACACTACAAGAGAACAAAAGACAGGAAAGGGTCAGCAAACATTTTGTGGAAAACATAAATGACCTTGACTCTGAAGAATAAATAGAATATCCAAAAAAGGGGAAAATTGGAAGAGGTGTGTGATTTTGTCAATAGCTCCATTTAACTAAAGCATACTATAGTTGAAGTGAAGTACAGGAGATTAAAATAAGTTCAAAAGGTGGTAAAAGCCACTAAGAATGATTTTGAATGTCAGATTATATTCATATTTAAAAGAAATTGGAAGTTAGTGATGTTTTTGAAAAGGAAATTATATGATCATAACTCTACTATGGAAAAGAGACTTAAGTATAAGATGTCAGATGAATTAAAGGAGACTTGTAAGACATTTTTGGGAAAATCCAGGCAAAGGAGAGGGAGGTCCTGAATGACTGAGATTCAGAGGGGTCTCTGCTGAGAAGCAGGCCTGTGGAATGCCTTAGGACCTTGATCTGGCAGGCCTTGGAGTTTATGGCAGGGACTGAGACCACACTGGAAGCTGGGACCTGGGTCTCCAGCAGAATCCAGGAGCACAGTAGGTCTAGAAATGAGATGAGGAGGCAAATAAGGAAACTGACGAAGCCATCCAGTCTCTGTGGCAATAGCACAACTTCTGAAAACATGTTCTTTTTTAACGAGGCCACAAAATACAGTAGGAAGGAAGACGTGGAGTCAGGCGCCAGTGTCTGTTCCGCACTTTCTAAAGGGCTGGTTGTCCTTGCCTCCCTGAGGTGAGGGCCCTCCTTTGAAAGGAGTGCCGTGACGCCGTTTCACAGTTCATGGCAATCAAATAAAAGGTATATGGAAAGGCAACTAGCACATATTTCAGGACAAGCGGGTCAGAGATAATGATGCTGATTAACAAATATTTTTGGAATATGGAGTTTGAATGTAGGATGCATACAACCACTTTAGAGTAGGTGTCATCAGCCTGCTATGAGTTTGGAGCACATAGTTGCCCTGTGCCGAGTTCTGCGTTTGGCATCAGTGACCCAGGAGTGAGCAAGTGGAAGCAACTCCTCAACCATGAAACCCACAGATGGTATGAAAGATCAGAATGTGAACAGGAAGCCTGTTTCTAGAAGCATTTAGGGAAGGTGTGACACATGAGCAGTGGCGTGCCTCCCAGATGCTGCTTTATAGAGCCATATATTTGTATCTGCACACACCTCTTTCCTCTTTATAGCGATTCTTTGCTGAGTTCCTGGCACGTAGCAACTGTGAAGGCTCAAAAGTCTTTGTTGGTTGATTTCTCCAGAACATAAGTCTGGAAATGGCATGTGTTATCTGACTTTTCCTAGTCCTAGTCCTAACTCACAGTCTGTGTGGTTACTTGTGACCTCCAGAGCCCCTGCCCAGGGCCTGTGCCTCCACCAGCCTCTCCCCCTGCATCCTGCCGTGCTGTGCTCTTCATAGCAGGAGGCAGCCTGAAGCCTTTGCACCACCAGCCAGCCACACGTGACACTCCGATCTTCCCAACAGACTAGAGTCACAGGTGCTTAGAAAAGGACAGGCCTTTTCACCCGCAAGTGGGAACCGAGATGGAGAGATGGTAGGCAATGAATTCCAAGTCAGAGCTATGAGCAGGATTTCCATTTCCAGATTTCCATCGTTCTTTGCTGTTTCTGGGGTTGAGTAATGGTTTTTCTTTGTTCACAGTACATCAGGAAAGCAAGCCTCAAATCCCATCCTCACGTCAGTAATCATAGCTGGCAAGAAACAAGGAAAGAATGGGTATCTTCAGGCTTTCAAAACTGGATCTGAGTAAAATGGAAATAGCTTTTATTTTATCTTACAGATTATCGAGACTTCTTGGGCTTGGCAAAAAATAAAAATTAAAAAAAAGCTATGTGCACTATATAAATGGAAATTGTCTAAAAAGAGATCTAGGAGACTTCCACAGTACTAACTTGTGCTTTTACAGTCCTTTAGCATTTGCAAAATGCTCCCACATGACGTCTCTCATACAAACCTTGTGTTCTCATCTACCTCTCAAATTTTTGCATTGTCACCTCTAATTTAAAGAAAAGTATCCCGAAGTGTTGTAAGAGGCTTACCTCTGTGGAAATCACATGAGGACTCTGTGAGCAGGCTCAGAATATTAAACAATACCCAGCATTGCCCCCAAAAGGAATAAACTCTGACCTTCACGATCACCCCTCAAGTGCTGCCATCACCTACCTAAGCGCTCACCTACATGGGCTAGGCAGTGCCACGCTGGACAGACTTAGCTAAGTTCTCTTGTTGCTGATGAAGATGTCAGTCTGTCTGAGTTAAAGCATCTCTGCCCCACGGATAGCAGACTTGAGCCCTGAACATGCGGTGGTCCTGGCATCACTCTCGTTAGTCTTGTCCTGGGACCAACTCCAAGCCTGGCTTGGAATGTGGCCTCTGTACTGCATGCCCCAGCAAATCCAGGAAAGATGAGTAAATAAAGCAGATATTAGTGCAAAAGGATACCATTTACATGTACATTCAAGTCAGTGTGCTTTTCTCTCTTTTTTAAAATACACGCTCTTCCCCCAGTCAATCAGAAACAGTCATTTGCTCAAGGAAGATGAGATAGTTAGAAGAGAAATGCAAAATAAAGATGAGGCGTTATTTCAGTTTAGACCCACCAAATGAGATACTTGAGTTTCCACCTCAACAATATTTGTGAAAGTCACCACTGCAACAGTATAAAAAATAAGTAGACAAGTAAGCAAGTGCTTGAATATGAGCATATATATACATGTATGCACACACATACATGTATACAGACGCACACCTATATGTATACACATATGTGTTTTTCTCTAAATCCCTTAAACTTCTCCTAACATACTGAAGAGGAAGGAAGACGTGGAGTCAGGCGCCATACTTATACAGTCATAAGTGGGAAGAACTCAGAATATGATAAGAGAAGCCTGCCTACCCAGAGAGGCCACAAGCCCCAGAGAGGCCTCTGGACAGGGAGAAAGAAAGTTTGAGTAAAGAGAAGGCAGCCAGGAAGCTCACAAGGCAGTATCTTTCCTTTCCCAATGCTGAGGATGAACTCTCAAGGCAGGATACTGGAGAAAATTTTAGAGAAGTCCCACACAGAGCCCTTGGTGCTGGTCCTTGCTAACTGAGCAGCCTCGGAGCAGCTGCGAGAGTCAGGGAGGTGCCTGTTCTTGGCCAAGCCACCCAGCTTAGCAGCCCCAGCTCAGCATGGACAGACTGATTGAATCAGTATACCTGAGCAAGTTCCTCAGAGGCTGCGCCCCTCAGAGGGTTTCCAGTGGAGACCACGCCCAGAGGCTGAGGAGGCACAGTTCCAGGGTGTTGAGGCTCCCCCCTGAAGTGCTCTCAGCCAGAGGCAGGTGGCAGGGCCCCTGTGTGCTCAGTGGGCGTTGGCTCAGCCCCAGTCAGTACCCACCTGTCAGGGAGTACCCGCAGCTTTCAGAGACCAGACCCAGTCCTCCATGGCCAGCTATAGACCCAGGCTGGTGATTCAGAGACCCACTGTTGTCTGTCCATATTGCCACAACATTTAAAGAAAGGCATTATGAACATTCGAGAAGGCCTGCATGTACCTACATTCCTGAGAGTTAGAAAAGGAAAGCATGTTCCCTTATCTCCTATTCATTCCCCATTAAGTCACTTCAAAGAACCCTGAACCTCCTGCTGACTGCGCTCACTCAACTGAGAGAAATGAATGTCAGTTCACTCTCTTTTACCAGTGGCCATAGATTTGAAAATATAGCACCCATTTAACCACAAACCTTCAAATTTATGTAACTTTTTGCGTGTTATAACTGTTAAACAACAATATGTTGTAGTGAATGTTTTGCTTTGTAATAGGCTCTACTAACTCCTTCATACTCTGGCAAGCTTATTCAGCCACTCAGTTAGGTGTTACTGATAACACTGTGAGCTACCTTTTAGTAGCTGGCACCAGGAAATGTGGACCATTAATGTTACTGATAACAAAATGCAGCTGTGGCTTAAGTTTTACACAATGCCCGGTTAGTCACATGGTCAACGTATAGGTACCAGCAACTTATGAAAATGGACTGTGGAACCTAAGAGGTTAGCAGACGGGTTCCAGAAATGTCAGGAGCCAGGTTCTGTCTCCCTAAATTCTAAATTCAGAAATAAACTTCTTTCTACCAATTCTCTGCCTCTTGGTTTATTGGTGTCGAGAGAGAACAGCTGAGCATTTGCTTGGACTGTAACACCAAGCACACCCCTCTCACCCAGGAAAGGGAAAGAAGAGCTCCAAGATGTTGTATATTTACCCCCAAAAGCTCAAAGAGGCTGAACTCACTGTAGTAAGTTTCTTTCTCCACCAGCTGCCTCTGGCATGTGGGGTGGGGATAAGAACAGAAAACAAAGGAAGTATGTTATCAGAAACAGATTGTAAAATGTAAAAAATTCTGACTCTTGCTCTCCATGAAGGCTCAAAGTCTATGTGTCAATATGGAGATGTGCTTATATACAAAAATCAAGGTATGCTTATATACAAAAATATATGGGATTGCCTGTACATTATAAATATGTGACTACACAGTCATATAAATATACAGAAAAAATAAAAAAATTACACTGAAATATTAGTGGTGGTTACATTGTGTTGGTTGTGTTGTTCAAAGTGATGTTGTCTCTTTTCTATTTTGCATATTTCTTATTATATAAAAATAAAAATTGTCTTAAGCCTGTATTTTCTTCTGAAGATCAGTTTCAAGCACTTGTCAACTTAAAAGGAAGAAGCTGAGGCAAAATTAATATAAGTAGAGTATTTGTTTTTGGTCAAGCTTGAAGATTGTAGCCTGGGAACATAGATTCAAGTTGTCTTGAATATATACTCCAGTTAGTAGCACCTACAGGTAGATTTTCAGAGGCAAAAACGGAGGACAGTGAAAGACACAGGCAACAGTCAGAAGGGCGTCCCCAGGATGGCACTGCCTCCCAAAGACAACAAAGGCCCTAAGCGGCTTTTCCCGCCTGCGCGAAACTTAAACCTGTGCTCAAAACAACCTCTCCCTGTAGAAATGCTGCCTCATGGTCTCCAATGAGACCCAGGCACAGCACAGGCCAGCCCCCACAAGGTTCATAAATATATCCCTGCTCTCTTGATGGTTTCTTTGGCTTTGCAGAAGCTTGTCAGTTTAATAAGGTCCCATTTGTCTATCTTCTCTCTTAAGTCCTGTGGGTTTCAGGTTTTGTACAGGAATTGGATGCCAGTTCCGATTTCCATGAGAGTAATTCCTTCCTTTTCTAAGGTTCTTATGGTTTGAGGTTTTACATTTAGGTCTCTGACCTTCCATATGACCCTGCAATCCCCCTACTGGGAATATACCCTGAAGAACACAAATCACTCTATAAAAAAGATACCTGCACACGTATGTTTATCGCAGCATTGTTCACAATAGCAAGAACCTGAAACAACCATGCTGCCCATCAAAAGAGGACTGGATTAAAAAAATGTGGTACATATACACGATGGAATACTTCGCAGCCATAAAAAAGAGCAAAATCATGAATTTCGCAGCAACCTGGATGGAACTAGAGTCTATAATACTGAGTGACCTCTCACAGAAACAAAGATCAGAATATCACATGTTCTCACTCATATAATGGACCTTGAACATTCAATGTAATACTATAAGAAAATGACTGACGGTACTGGGAAACTATGGGGGGGAGGGGGATAGGATTAACAGTAGCAAATATCTGTCTGGGGCTGGGAAAACACCTCTTATCAACAGGGTGCCTGAATGAAACGTAATTGTACACCTAACCCTTAACTGTACCCCACAAAACCATAATAAAAAATACTGATTAATTATTAAAAAATAAATAAATATATCCCTCTCCCTGCATAACTCTCTCTCTCTCTTACTCCCTCTCTCTGTCCCCGCCACTCTCTTGCTCGCGGGCTCTCTCTCTCTCTCTCTTTCTCCTTCTCTCTTACTCTCTCTTTCACTCTCTCTCGCCCTCTCTCCCTCTCTCTCTCTCTTCCTCTTGCTTTCTTTCTCTGTCCCCGCCACTCTCTTACTCTCTCTCCTTCTCTCTTACTTTCTCTCCTTCTCTCTCACTCCCCCTTCTCTACCAGACAGTTACAGACCTTCTTCCCTCTCTCTGTAGCCGCTGCTCTAACAAATCTCTTGGCCTCAAAGGGTATTGAGTCTCACTGGCGCATCATCCTTCAGACAGGGAGTGGGCGAATGTAAAGCTGTTAGTCAGGAATTCTCACTGATTTATAGAAATGAAGTTGACGAGTGATTAGCTGTACATTGTGAAAGTGTAGGATGTTGGTTATAGTGTCTTGTGAGCCATCATTGGGTTAATCCATAGCTACCTGTGGCAATAGCAAGCGGTTTCAAGAGATGAATACACAGCTTGAAGGAGGTGTAGGACGTGACTGCATTTCTTGATCTGAAAGTTCAAAAGGACCTGCACTCCTCAGTGTCAGGTATTGTGGGGACATAGACTGTTTTCCCCTATCCCTGGCTTTCTTTCCCTCCTTCCTCAGGGAGTGGCCTCTGGCCAAGGCTGAACTCTGATGGGGATATGTGCATATGGCTCTTAATCAATGTAATTGTAAACACTGTATAAGAATTTGAATAATTAGCTTGCTTAATCATAAAGCTGTTTACTGTACTCTCACAAGGCATGGATTCTTCACTGATCTGCCGCCCCTGGTACTCTCGTTCAAGACTTAGTAAAAAAATATCTCTCCCTGCTGGACCTCCGGATTACTTCTTTGGAATAGGTAAACATTACGTGCAAGCCCTCTTAGATTCGGGACTTCCGAATTTGTTTTCTCACACTTAAATTTGTTTTTCTTCCAGAAATTTTCTTGTTATGTGGCTTAATGATTAGCTATTTTCTCTATCTCATACAGAGTCATGCAAAGAATGAGAAATTCAGAAACTCCACTGAGTATGTTGGTATACCCGACAAGTCAGCCAACCCCCTTTTGGTATCATAAAATACCTGTTTTTATTAAGCTGTAGGTGATAGATGGTCTAAAATTGTTTCTTTTTTTATATTTTGCATTTTACTGAAATATATGAGGAACACACAATTAAGTCAAGAGTAAGTAGGTAAGCTACAAAAGTTTGTAAAATTTAACTGAATCATCTGGCTATGTAGTGGGAATCTTTCAGAGAGAGAGACAGGACACTGAGGCTTCTTTGCCAGGAAGCAGTGTTTATTCGTGCCAGCACCAGCTCAGTGGATTTGCATCCAAAGGCTGAGCCCCAAATACAATGGGGCATTGCCTTATACACTTTTGTTCACTTCCTTATACATTGTAACCTCTTTGTCTTCCTTATTAAGGTAGCATATTGGCACCATACAATTTGATTGAATTTTCCATAGGTTGGGGCTACTGTTAGTCTTACATGTTGCACATTGATTAGTTTTACATAGTCATCTCATTTACATGTCCTATTTGCTGATTGGTTTACAGAATTACTATTCTGATTTGTTTCCACCAAAAGTTTAAACATGTAACCTGCCAAAGTAAAAAGCCCATGAAAGAGAAAGCACAAAGAAGCAGGAAGTAATTTCCCCTTTTTCTGTTTTTTCTGCATTTTCAGAAGGGCCCCTGACGCAGTTATAAGTTCAAAAATTAAACAGTTACAATGAATTCCATGTGGAAGCCAATTCTACTTCATATCTGCACTTTATAAATAAGAAGTTGGACATTCATGTAAAGTGATCATAATTGTCCTGATAGTATTAATGTAAGTGTTTCAAAAAATCACCGGAGATAGTAAAGGGGAAATTGCTAGGTACTGGGTGGGATGGAGAAAGACAAAATTCAGAGCAAATGTTGAGTTGCAGGGCAGAGGGGAGCAGGGAAGAGGGTGAATTCTGTGGAAGCAGACGATCTAGGAACCTACTTTAGAGCACAATTTTAGGAGCAGTATAACCACTGAATCAAGTAGAAAACTACAGAAAACCAAAAGAAGCCTCACACAGAGTGGGATCCAGAATGAACCCCAGTGCCCACAGGGCTCTACTCTCCAGGGTACCGAGCAGGGAGGCCATCCCTGTGAACTAAGTTGCTAATCAATGGGAAGGTGTGATGACTATTCAGAGCCAGGGGCAGTAGCTATAGGACAGAGGACATTGCACATGTCAGCCCAAGAACAGGTGCCTGACATTCAGCTTATTGTGGAAAAAGTCCAGAGATGTGGAAGTTGGGGAATGGGGAGGAAGTGGGGGGCTGTGTAGGGGTTCTGGAAGCCTCAAGCACAATGTCTTCCAGTCACCTCTCACGAGTACAGAAACGGGCTGGCTGTCAGCATTCGGTTCCTAATTATTCTTTATTAAGAGGAAGGCTTTGTTGAAGAATTTAATATAAAATAAAAACTGAAATTCAGAAAAGGGAACTGATTCAAGTTCAGAGAGCTGCTGTTCTGAATCCTGGTGAGTACTGTGTCTGCTCAAAACCAGAATGACTTTGAGACTCACCTGGGCAACTTGGCAAGACCTCGTCTCTACAATAAATCAAAAAATTAGCCAGGCCTGGTAGTGTGCACCTGTAGTCCCGGTTACTTGGAAGGCTGAGGCGGAAGGACCGCCGGAGCCCAGCAGGTCGAGGCTGTGGTGGCCCGGGAGCGGCCACTGCACTCCAGTCTGGGCAACTTTTCCAGTGAGACTCCAACTCAAAAAAAAAAAAAAACAAACCAGAATGACTTGACTTCTTTTCTTATGATAGTAACAGAGCAGATGTATCTCTCTCCGGTCTGGCCCTTGTGAGAGACTCCTCTCATGGAAACAGGTCCAAAGGACCACGGTTGAGCACACGGTTTCACTGGCTTCTTTCCTTCTTTCTCTCCCTTCTTTTTCTTGCCCTCTTCCTGGCTTCCTCCCCTCCTTTCCCTCCTCAGCTCTCTCCTTTCCTTATTTTTTTCTCCCTTCCCTCCTGCTCTCAAGTCTTGTGTCTTTTTTCATCAAATAGATGATTTCTCAGGGGATTGCTTGGCATTCTGGGGATTTGGCCTGAAGCTGCCTGATCCACAGGAGAGCTGGGTGGCTTTGCCTGCATGTTTCTATTAGCCAGAGAGAAGAAAACAAACTTGTAGATACATACTTCCTGGAGTTGCTATTAAACACTGTAATTACCTTTTCGTTCAGAAAGAGCACTTTACAGGCATCTAGCATCCAGTAACTAAAGTCATAAGAAGCTATCATTCCCCTCTGCACCAGGAGGCCTATTAACTATTTCCCTGCAGGAGGAAAGATGGACAGAATTTTAACAACTCACCCTGATTTTATTCTTCCAGCCAAAGAGGGGTAAAACCCTCACCCCAGCTGAGTCCCCAAACCATGTCAACGTGACTTGTGAATTGAGATATGACTTTCTAAATATTTCTGGCCACATGATTGCTAAATATAAATTTTTATTTCACTCCATTCTTATTCTGAACTTTTTTCAAAAAGAAGACAACACAAGAAAAGTCATATTTTAAAAAATTGTTCTCAATTACAATAACAAACTATATACTTTCCAAGTGATTTCTCAAAGAGGAGTGTCAAATAAAAGTTCTAGCCATTCATAGATCCTTGACTAAGAAAGTGCCCCCCCCTTTTGTAGGACAACCTTTGACCAGCTCTGACATTCAGGAGGGACAGGGAAGAGAAAGTGTGGGGCCCCGTTCTCCAGATGACGGGAGTCAGCAGAACCCATGTGGGCTTTCTGCTGGATTAACCACTCTTTACAGAACATCTACAATTCAAAGTTTTCCTAATCATGACATCTTCTGATAGCAGGTGAAAAGCCAAGTATCTTGAAGGAGATCCCAAATTAGTTACCGTATGCACTGTACTCTATGGGACTTTCTTTATGTGACAATTTCCACAGGAGAGTGCCAGTCCAGGGTGATGAGCTGGGTTAGAAGCAGTGACAGTTTTAGGGCATCTTCCATGGAATGGAGGCAGGAGCTGTGTAAAGTGCTGCCGTGCTGATTGGCACCTCTGTGCAAGTTAATGTTTGGGGGCTCAGATTTGAAGGCTGAAAGGTGTATCTGACCCACCACAGCCCTGGGGCAGGTCCTGAGCCAGGTGTGAGTCTCCTGGCTGACACTGAAGTTGTACTTTCTAAGAAGAAAAATTATAAACATGAATTCCCAAACCTCTCTCTTTTTTTTTTTAACGAACCACACATCCATTACAATAATTATACTTAGTTATTTCTTAAGCTTTGTGTTAGAAATAATACATATACACCATTTAAAGAAAAACAAAGGCAAGAAATGAATTTCTCTCGGGTCTTACCTCATATTTATACCAGTTGATTTAATTAATTAAGATCAATTTATTCAAAACTTGACTACTATGATCTTTTCTATTGTATTCTGATTTCTTGTCTCGGAGCCAGACCCTTCTCCATGTTCCCACAGCTACAGTACTTCAAAACGGCTTGGAACCAAAGGTTCCTATACAGTTACTGATAATGTATTCTTATTCCACTATAATAGTAAATCCAAATCTTCCCCTTTAACCTAATCTGCTATAAGAACAATTCTGTCACTTTCTGCATCCTTAAATCTGTTATTCCTTGTGTGAGAGAAAGAATTAAAAAATACAAAACATTAGCAACCTAATGAGTTTCACAAATCAAGTCCATGTCCCTGGAGAGGAAGCAGGCAGAGTGCTTAGCAAGTAAGACCTGGCCAAACCTCCTCATTCAGGATCCAGGTATCACCCGTGTTTCTGTATTGCCTCAGAGTCCTTCACGTTGGGCCCCTCTGCCTGCATACGCAACTAGGCTTATCACAGGAGTCTGCCTCGAACATGCAGTGGTGACTGGGTTGGCAGGGTCACAGGCTACCACCAGCCCCGCTGAAAGGGGCCAATGTCATCATAGAGCCATGAACCCCAGAGGCCTGTCAGGTCAAGTCTGGAAGTCTACCCAGAAAGGGTGAAAACGTCTATTGTAATTATTTTCCATTTCAAGTTATGCAACTTTCTACTCCCTTTTAAAAGGATAGAAATGTTCTATACCTAAGTAGGCATTTGCATGGCAGCTTCTTCCTAAGTATAGCATGAAAAATAAATTCCCTGACTGTCCTCTTTAGTTAAGGCTGTTGGAAGATAGTTTTCACTGGAGCAGATGATGTAAATTTTATCAGCAAAAAAAAGTGCAGCTAGATTGTCTTTTATATGTGTGTGTGTTAGAACAAAATATTTAAGTTTTTTATGAAAGTCAAGTATTTTGATAATAGTCACACATATTAGGCTTGCAATTAATAGCTGTAGAATGCTGGAAAATGTTTTAAGTTATGCTGATTTACACTAAAAGACAGTATCAGGAAGGGAAAATAATTGAGAAGAGAAAGGCCAGAAGCAAAGCCAAGATGAAAACTATTCTCTTTCTTCTCAAATAAAATAATACACCAAAGAAAATAAGGCTAATCATTGATAATGGCCCTTAGCATATTGTCAGCGCTACACACCATTTTCAGAGCCCTTCATGACCACCTGAGGCCAGAGTGACCCATCCCTGAGCCTGCGCCTGCCCCCACCCCCAGCTCCCTCCTGCAGGCTGACAGTTGCTTCCCATGTCATACCGTCATAGGATAAAAAAATATGTATTTTAGTCCCATCTTTCTGCTCCCTACTACAGCAACAGACATTTTTTGTTTTGTTGTACATTTAGATTTGGGTTTTTCAAGCTACTTTCTTATACAATTTTTTCTGTTATAGGGTAGGGTATAATATTCCTTGGCTAATTGCTGCAGAGGGATATATCTCATGTCTGTCTGCCATGTCTAGTTTCCAGAGTTATTCATCAGTGCCTTTAGAAATCATGACTCTGTGTTTTAACCAGTATGCATCTATAAAAATCAATGTGAGCCGGGCTCGGTGGATCAGCCTGTAATCCCGCGCCTTTGGGAGGCTGAGGTGAGTGGATTGCCTGAGCCCGCGGGTTCGAGACCCGCCTGGGCAGCGAGACCTCATCTCTACAATAAATCAAAAAATCAGCCGGGCGTGGTAGCGCATGCCTATAATTCCGGCTACTTGGAAGGCTGAGGTGGAAGGATCGCCGGAGCCCAGCAGGTCGAGGCTGCTGTGGCCGGGAGCGGCCACTGCACTCCAGTCTAAGCGACAGAGTGAGACTCCAACTCAAAAAAAAAAAAAAATAATCAATGTGATGCAGTGGTGAGATAAGGTTTTGGCAGGGCAAGTTTTCTAGGATAAATAAGGATAACTTTTCAAGGCCAGTAGCTGAGACAGTTTCTCTAGACAGGTGAAAAGCCTGGGTTTCTGAGCTCCCACAGGAAGTGGTTAAGAACCAGTTAGAGCCAGCTAGAATCAAGATGGCAACTAATCTGCCTGCTACCTGACCTTTCCCCCTCATTATCATGCATTTTCATAATAAATAACATCCGCCAGCACCATGACAGTTCTGACCCTGCCCATTGACAGTAACAAACAGGGTGGGACTGCAGTTCTTAGAAATTTCCACCTCTTTCTTGGGAAACCCATGGGTATTCCACCCCTTACTCAAGATATAACCAATAACTATACAAACAAAACCCCAGCAATGAATGGCTACTGTTCTACCTGTAAGCCAGGCCAGGCTGCTCTGCCTGTGGAGTAACTGCTCTCTGTCATTTCAATAAAGTTGCTTTCATGTTCCAATGGAAACCCCAGAGATGTACAGTACTGCTCTGCCTATGGGGTAGCCTTCTTTCTGTTTCTATTTATTTTAATCAGTTTACTTTCGCTTTTCTTTGCTGGTTCAACTCTTGAATTCTTTTCTGAGTGAAGCTAAGAACCCATTTAGTCTCTTGGGCCAGGCCCCAACTTTGAGGTTCCCCATCCTGTGTCATCCTACTGACAACCCAGGTGGGATGAAGGGAGACTCTCACTTGGATCCCAAATTAAGACTGTGCAGCACACTTCAAACTCGTCAGATGGATGAGTGTCCCTATGTTAAGTCTGGCTGCCATGCGTCATTCAGTTGGCTGCTGCCTTTCTCTTGTAGTTGTGGCTTTGGTGGTTTCAAGGCTCAAAAAACAAGTGCACACATATGCTTATTGCATTGTTGCTTTTATAATTTTTGCCTTAGCTATTTGGGCAACTGTTTCTATCCTACGTAGGGCAGAACACTTGTTCTGTTTAATCTAGGTCTCTTTGTTTGAAAGGTCCCTTTTTGTCCTGACTCTGGCACGCCAGAGTCAAGATGTTCTGACTCTTGGACACCATCTTGGACCTGTCCAGTGACCCCAAGTTGGACTTGTACTCAATGTAGGCCACCCGCCAGATGCTCTGCGGTTTTCAGCATTTGGAGAAGGGACTCTCATTGGCTGATGCCCATATGGTTTAAGTTGGTTAGTGTTTACTTGACACAAAGATGGTCCAGGTTGGTTAGTGTTTGGCTTTTCCCTTTCCATTGTGGCCTCTATTTTTTTCACATCTTTTTTTAACGACCCAAATTACTTTTGTGTTCTCTGCAGTTTCTTGTAGGGAAGAGAATCTCTCAACCTACTTCTTAGATAGGCGAGCATGTCCTTTCTGAACTGGATCTCGCTTTCTGTCCTTGGTACTTCCTGTTCTGCAAACTTAAGTTCTACTTTTCCAACTCCAGTCTTGCAACCTATAGCCTATTCCTCCTTTTCCTTAAACATCTAATTTATTGTGGTTTTGTGAGATGGGGAATTAAGCTAGGCTCTGACTGGAATTTCCATAAAACCTTCCAGCTGAGACTTTAAAGCTACAACTTTATGGTTTTTAAAGCAGGCAGGAACATTAATTGATTTGGCCTGCCTGGAAACCTGGCGTCCCCTCTCCTTGGCTGAGGTCTCAGTCTGCTGGCATTCTTGTCACTATTTTTGCCACCAACTTTCCCTTCTTTGCCTGGAATCAAAGTGGTTTATTCACCTTTTGTGGAATTCTGATTATAAACATACTTTTGGCCCCATTGCTGATTCTAGGTTGCAGAACTTAACACTGGCCACCCTGTCTTACATCTCCTTCCCCATTTTAAGTTTCTGTCTCATCCCTTTTACTGGTGAATGGTGCCCTCATTCTACTGGCAATTTATATCATATAATTTATAAATTTATATACTTTGACATGTTATTTTATGTAGTATGGACAACCTAAATATATTTAGAACTGTTAATAAATAAACTTTTTTCAAAAATGTCTTTCTAAAAAATCATAAATGGTTTTCATTCACAAATACTGATTTTTTAAAAAAGGATAAAAATTATTTTCCAAGGTTTTCACTACAAATAAGGTAATATTTGTAGTCAATATATGTAACCAACCACTAGATGTAAAAAATACTATTCTATATACAAAATATACAAGCAAAAAATATGCTTTTAGTAAAAAAGTTATAAGACATTAAAATGTGTGATTGTTAGAAAAAATTTGTCTGGTTTAAAGTTACTTAATTTCAAATTAAAGAAATAAAAAAAGACAAAGTTAAAATATAGAAAAGTAGAAAGAAAAAATGTTATTAATTTATAAAAGATTATAAGCATTTATAAAAATCTGATGGCGTCTAAAATTGAGAATGGATAAGTTTGTATATAAGGTTTTATTAAATAAAAATATTAATAACACATTAATACAAAAGATAAAATTAATTTCTCTTTGGGAGAAAAAACTCATATAATATTAACAAATGACAGTAAATTATTTTTGGTTACCTTTTAAGTGACCTGTGAAAGTAAAAACAAGAGGAGAGACAAATGTGTTTCATGCTGTCTTTCTCAGAACTTTTGATTGGTTTTAAAAAACTAAGTTTTGTCTGTCAAAAAATATGTATTTTGCTTTTAAAAATATTTTTGTTGAGGGATTATCAGAAACATGGTAGCAGAGTCTGTTGGAATAAGCAAGTCCCAGGGTGAGTGAGTGAGTGTATAGAAAACTTTGCTTATGTGTCAGTAAGTAAGTGAGTGTGTGGGTGACTGAATGAGTGGGGACTTGGGAGCAAGTGGCCAGGGATCTCCGGGTGAAGCAGATGGTGCTGCATCTGCTCTGCTTGGTCCCTAGTACTTCCCAGGGTGTAGAAGCTGAGTGCCATTATTTTTAAATCAACAAAGCCCTTCCCGGGAATAAGCCACCAGGGGAGACTGCTGGTTCCAGGCTCTGCCTCACCACTGCAGCACCTCCCTGGACACTGGCAGCAAGGGCTGTGGAGGGAGCACAGGAAGGGAGCCCAGAGGCAGAGCCCCAGTGTAGAAGACAAAAGAGGCACTCTGCCACCATCTTGAAAACTGGGCAGGAAAGTGCTTGCTCACCAGGAAAGGCTTTCTCACCATGAAACACAGACCTGAGCAATCTCTGTGACCAGAGGATCAACTACTCAGGGATTGATTGTGACCCAGAGGAAACATCCTGAAAGCACAAACTCCAGAGGGGCAGGATGAGTGCTGAGTCTCAGGCCACCCCGCCCCCTTCCCTGATTCAGCCCTGGGAAAAAGGGTGTGGCCAGAAAAGGACAAGGAAGAACTCCAAAGAGATCAGTGGTGAGTCCAGGACTGACCCAACCCCCTCCCCCATCAATCTTCTGAATGTCAGATGCACACAGCTGGGGCATAACTGAGAGGGACGAACCTAGGCAGAGTCTGGATATCAGCCACACTAGGAAGACTCCACTCCAGGATAAACCTGGCTGGGGTTACCCCCCCCCACCATACCTGGGGAAGAGACAATCCCATACCTCCCCACTAGAGGGGATCCTCCTAACCATACTAGAGTGGGAAGGGAGGACCAAGCCCAACCCACACACACTGCTCCCTCCTCCTTCGCTGGGTCAGACGCTGGGGAGATAGTGAATGTGACTGAAGCTCTGTAGGAGACTACAGAGGGGCAGCTAAGAGGAACAATTACAAACCTGCCACAAGAGGGCAGGTTTCTGTTTGTTTGTTAATTTTTAAACATTTTTCTTTGTGCATGAATGTGTATGTGAGGGTTTGATGTATATCCCCCATTCCCTTTTTCCTCTCTTTTTTGGGTTCTTTTTCTTTCTTTCCTCTTTTGTTTTTTGATTTCTGTTTATGTGTGTACATAAAAGATTTGAGTGTTCATCTTTCAGTTTTTTTGTTTGTTTTTGCTTTTTTGTTCTCTTTTTTTAGTTTAATGTATGTGTGAATACACGTGTGAGGGATTGATTTGAATTCTTTTTTCCCCTTTTCTCTTTTTCTTCTCCTTTCATTTTGAGGTGTGTGTGTGTGTGTGTGTGTGTGTGTGTGTGTGTGTGTGTGTCTGTTTGCTTTGGTTTCTGCTCTTGTTGTACTGTGTTTTTATTTATTTATTTATTTATTTTTGTCCATTTTATTTCATTCTACTTTTCTCTGTTCTCTTCATTGCTGTTACTGTATCTTGGACTCAGGGAGTATACACATGTACGCATTGCATTATCAAATAGAGTCACCACTATTTGATGAGTGATCTCAGGGAACCCATACCACAATCAGTGAACATTGTGATTTGCAAATAGTTTCTGAATCCCAGCTCCCTATCTTCCACCTTATTCAACTCTCAAAACTACAAGAGACTGCAAACCCTCCTACCCATAGCCCTGTTTCAAAATAGAACAAATCCAAAGTCCTGATCAGGGAAGAAGCAAACATCAGGAGTGAAAGCCTCTCTCACTGCCACTGAATAATAGAACTAAAGAGAAAAGAAAGAGATCTGTCACAAATGAATGAAAACCAATGGAAGAACACAGGAAATTTCCAGTGTAAAAAAGAGAAAACACCTGAAAAATCAAACCTCAGAGCCCAAACAATGGAAGTCACCAATGACTGCTCCAGAATACAATAAGGATTAGAAAATGGATGGAAAGATTGAATAAGTCTCAATAAAGACAAGATGCAACACTGAAAAAACTTGTAACAGATTTGGGGCATCAAAATTTTCATCCAGGAAATAAATAACAAGATGATAAGCATGGAAAGCAAAATTAATCAAACAGAAGAAAGAATCTCAGGACTTGAAGATCAAAACATGGAATTGACCAGATCTTTAAAAAACATATAAAGAAAACTGAGAAAGAAAGAACAACGCCTCCACCGTGGTGTGTGATAATATCAAGAGGCTGAATCTATGCTTGATTGATATCCCAAAAGAAGAAAGGGAAAGGGAGAACACCTTGGAACAAGTATTGTGGGAGATTATCCAAGAAAACTTTCCCCATCTCACCAGAGATGTAATCATCCAAACACAAGAGATACAGAGAACCCCCACAAGACATCAAATGGGAAGACCAACCCCCAGACACATAATAATTCACCTACACATAGTAAGCACAAAAGAAAAAAATCCTAAAGACAGCAAGAGAGAAAGGTCAGACTACCAAAACCAATCCCAATAGCAGCAGACCTATAGGCAGAAACAGTACAGGCTAGAAAGGACAGGAGTTCAATATTCAAAGTCCTCAAAGATAACAATTCCAACCAAGAATTTCCTACCCAGCCAAGCTCAGCTTCATCAGTGATGAATTAAAATTCTTTTCAGACATCTAATCCCTAAGAGACTATGCAGCTTCCAGACCAGTTTTAGAGGAGATGCTTAAAAAGATATTAAGCACAGAAGAAAAAAAATGACCATGCACTTCCCAAATGAACAGCAGAACACAGGATGAAGAGAGAATACATCATGACCGCAAACTTGAAAACACACACATACATTGACCAAAAAACTGAAAGAAAACAAACAAAAAACTTTAGAAGAACCTCTTCACAGGGATAAACAATCACATTTCAATAATCACCCCGAATGTGAATGGACTAAATGCACACTGAAAAGACACAGTACAGAAAACTGGATTTTAAAAAATGACTCCATTATTTGCTACATCCAGGAATCTCATCTCACCACAAAAGATGCACACAGACTTAAAGTTAGAGGATGGAAAACTAGTTTCTAGGTGAATGGTACACAAAAAAGGGCAGGAGTCATGATGTTAATAATCAAACAAAACAATCTTTAAGCTATCAAAAATTTTAAAAGATATGGAAGGACACTACATAATGATAAAAGGTTCAATCTATCAACAAGAACTATTCACCCTAAACATATATACACCCAACATAGGAGCAACAGGGTTTGTGAAGCTACTACTAAATAAACTAAAAAAAGATATTGACTCTAACACTATTATAGCTGGGGAGATAAATACCCCACTAACAAACAGAGTGATTAGCGAGACAAAAATCAACAAAGAGATTCAGAACCTCAACCTAACACTCACCAAATGGACTTAATAGATATGTACAGAAGAGCTACAGAATATACATTCTACTCATCACCATATGGAACATACTCCAAGATCAATCACACCTTTGGCCATAAATCAAGCATAAACAAATTCAGAGATCAAAATACTGCCATGCATCTTCTCAGATCACAGTGGAATAAAAATAAATATCAACAGCAACAAAATTTCCAAAAAACCCAAAAAAGACATGGACGATAAGCAGCATGATGCTGAACAACAACTGGGTCAACACAGAAATCAAAACAGAAATTAAAAAGTTCCTGGAGCCAGGTTTGGTGGCTCAGCCTGTAATCCCGCGCCTTTGGGAGGCTGAGTTGAGTGGATTGCCTGAGCCCGTGGGTTCGAGACCCGCCTGGGCAGCGAGACCTCATGTCTACAATAAATCAAAAAAAAAAAAATCAGCCAGGCGTGGTAGTGCATGCCTGTAATTCTGGCTACTAGGAAAGCTGAGGTGGAAGGATCGCCAGAGCCCAGCAGGTCGAGGCTGCGGTGGCTGGAAGCAGCCACTGCACTCCAGTCTGGGTGACAGAGTGAAACTCCAACTCAAAAAAAAAAAAAAAGTTCCTGGAAACAAATGAAAGTGAGGAAACTTCCTACCAAAACCTCTGAGATGCCATGAAAACAGTTCTAAGAGAGAAATTTTTATCTCTGTGAGCACACATCAAGAAAATGGAAAGATCACAATTTAACAGTCTAACAAATCACCTAAGGGAACTGGAAAGACAAGACCACCAAAACCCAAACTTTAGCAGAGGAATCCAAATCACCAAAGTAAAAGCCCCAAAATAGGAAATAGAAAACAAAAATATCAAAGAAAAAAATCAACAAGACAAAAAGCTGGTTCTTTGAAAGAATAAGCTACATTGATGGATCCCTAGCCAGACTGACCAAGAAAAACAGAGAAAATGGCCAAATACACACAATCGGAAATGCAAAAGATCAAATCACAACTGACTCCGAAGAAATACAAAACATTTTCAAAGATTACTATGCACACCTTTATGGAAACAAATTTGATAACCTAAATGAAATGGAGGACTTTCTGACCTCACACAACCTCCCAAGGTTGAAACAAGAAGACATTGAGACACTCACTAAATGACCAATAACAACTCAGGAAATTGACTATGTCACAAGAAAAAAGCCCTGGACCAGATGACTTTTCAGTGGAATTCTACAAAGTGTACAAGGAGGGGCTGATACCAATCCTGTTGAAAGTATTCCAGGCAATCAAGAAAGATGAAACTCTCTCCAAATCATTTTATGATGGTAACATCACACTGATACCCAAACTGGGTCAACAAAGAAAGAGAAATACAGGTCAATATCCCTAATGAACATAGATGCAAAAATACTCAAAAAGATTCTAGCAAATCGGATCCAATGACACATCTCAGAAATCATGCACTATGACCAAATAGGCTTCATCTCAAGGATGCAGGGCTAACTTAAAATCTGCAAGACCATAAATGTAATTAAATACATCAACAAATGTAAAAACAAGAACCACATGATTATATCATTAGATGTAGAAAAAGCTTTTGATAAAATCCAGGACCCCTCCTTGATAGAAACCCTCAAATACCTAGGCTTAGAAGAAACATACCTCAAAATAGTAAGCACTATCTATGATAAACCCACAGCCAGCATATTGCTAAATGGACAGAACTGGAAACATTTCCCTGAAAACTAGAACAAGACAAGGCTGCACACTCTCACCCCTCTTGTTCAACAGTGTTAGAAGTCCTAGTTAGAGCAATTAGATAAGAGAAGAAAATCATGGGTATACAAATAAAAAAAGAGAAAGTTAAATTATCCCTCTTTGCTGACGATATGATTCTATACCTTGAAAACACAAGAGAATATTTCAAAAACCTGCTTTCACTGATAAAGGACTTTGGCAAAGTCTCAGCGTACAAAATAAATGTGCAAAAGACAGTTGCATTCTTGTACACCAAAAACAAGCAGGCAAAGAACAAACAAAAACCGCAATCCCATTCAAAATAGTCATAAAAAATGAAATACCTTGGCATCTTCCTAACCAGAGAAGTGAAAGATTTTTACAATAAAAACTACACAATCCTGTTCAAAGAAATCCTGGAAGATGTAAACAAATGGAAAAATATTCCATGTTCATAGATTGGAAGAATCAACATTGTTAAGATGTCCATCCTAGCCAGGTTTGGTGGCTCAGCCTGTAATCCCGCGCTTTGGGAGGCTGAGGTGAGTGGATTGCCTGAGTCCGTGGGTTCGAGACCTGCCTGGGAATCTTGGCGAGACCTCATCTCTACAATAAATCAAAAAATTAGCTGGGCGTGGTAGCATGCGCTTGTAGTTCCAGCTACTTGGAAGGCTGAGGCGGAAGGATTGCCGGAGCCCAGCAGGTCGAGGCTGCGGTGGCCCAGAGCATGCCACTGTACTCCAGTCTGGGCGACGAAGTGAGACTCCAACTCAAAAAAAAAAAAAAAGATGTCCATCCTACTCAAGGCAATCTACAGATTCAACATAATATCCATTGCATTACCACATCATTCTTCTCACACCTGGAAATGGCAATACAGAAATTTATATGAAAACATAAATGACCACAAATAGCCAAAACAATCCTCAACAAAAGAAACAAAGAGGGAGGTATCACACTTCCAGACTTTAAACTCTACTATAAAGTTACAATAATCAAAATAGTCTTATATTGGTACAAGAACAGGCATGTAGACCAATGGAACAGGATAGAGATTCCAGAAGCAAAATCTCAGTTTCTCAACCAACTCATCTTTGACAAAGCCTCCACCAACAACCACTGGGGAGAAGAGAACCTATTCAGTAAATGATGCTGGGAAAACTTGCTGACCACATGCAGAAGATTAAAACAAGACCCCTACCTATCACCAAACACAAAAGTCACCTCTAAATGGATCAAAGACCTAAATGCAGAACCTCAAATGTAAAACCTCAAACCTTAGAAAATGCAGGAGACACCCTTATGGAACTAGCAACTGACTACTGATCAAAACCCCAAGTTCCCATGCCATAGGCGAGAAGACAGACAAGTGAGACCTCATCAAACTGAAAAGCTTCTGCAAAGCAAAAGAAACCATCAAGAGAGCGGGGAGACAGCCCCTACAGAATGGGAAAAAATACGTGCTAACTGTATATTTGACAAAGGCCTAACATTCAGGATCTACAAGGAACTCGAATGTATCAAAAGGAAAAAAGCAAACAGCCTCATTAAAAAGTGGGCAAAAGACATGAGTAGACACTTCTCAAAAGAAGATATACGGGCAGCCAACAGACACATAAAAATGTGCTCAGTCTCACTCATCATCAGAGAAATGCAAATTAAAACCACACTGAGATACCACTTAACTCCAGTAAGACTGGCCATCATTAATAAAACAAAAAACAACAGATGTTGATGAGGATGCGGAGAAAAAGGAATGCTTCTACAATACTGGTGGGAATGCAACCTCTTTGGAAGACAGTGTGTCGATTTCTGAAAGAACTAGGAATTGACGTTCCATATGACCCAGCAATCCCGCTACTGGGAATATACCCAAAGGAACATAAATCATGCTACAAAAAAGATACCTGCACACGCATGTTTTTTGCAGCACTATTCACAATAGCAAAAACATGGAACCAATCATGCTGGCCATCACAACTGGACAGGTTCATAAAAATGTGGTACATATACACAATGGAATATTACTCAGCCATAAAGAAGGACAAACATATTGACTTCACAGCAACTTGGATGGATTTAGAGTCAATCATACTCAAGTGATCTATTATGGAACATTTACCATAATACTATAAGAAAGAGATTTCAGTAGCGGGATACTGTCAGGATGGGTGGAGGGGAAACACAACATCAGTAAGCATACCTGATCTCAAACCAGGCAGCATGGGGACCAAAGGGAGGTCCAAACTTAACCTGTATGATGATTACTTGTATACCTAACCCTGAATTCTACCCCATGTCTTTAAAGTAAAATTTAAAATATATATTTTATTATCAATTTGACCTGAGAATGCATCCTTGAACTATAACACAATTATGCAATTGAATTTATTTTGTAAAAGGGGAGAAAAATGGAGAGTAATCCCTTAAGTACAGGGTTTTATGGCCCTTTACCAAGATTCAGGACTGAGTGATGGCTGTGGGATGTATCTGATTATGTTACCCCAGATCCAAAAGTCTGCACCAGACATCCTAGATGACCTTCTTTTGACCACTGCCCCAGTAGGCCTGCACTCCCCAGCCCAGAGCCACCTTTGTCCCCTTACTCTAAGGGGGTTTCCACCAACTATGGTGCAGAGCTCCACCTCCGGGTCATTAAATATACCTCCTCCCTCTCCAGTCAGCCCAAACCTATATCCCCCACTGTCTGAAGAAATAAGCTCTGCTAACACCACCAAAGAGTGAGTCCTCATATGAGCTCCAAAGTCAAACTTATGGCCTTTGTGGGTGGTAGCTGACGGAGATGGTGGGACAATCAGAGTACATGTGCCCTTCTCTATATGATTAACTTTATACATAGAAAAATTTAGCAGGTTTTGGAGGTTCTAAGAAAGGTTATTAAAGAATATGCTAAACTTTTAGCTTAACTTTGCATGATTTACACATTTTGTACATTTTATTATTTACCAGCTGTACAGTGAAAGAAAAACAAAGAATACTTGGCATGCTCACACACATGCAGATGAGATGGCTTCTCATAAACTAGACCATGCCATCGATTGTGTAAGGAAAGATGCAAGTCCAGGTTTGGATCCTTCAGTGAAATTACCAGGGAGGACCCCCAAATCTTGAGCACAGAAACTACATGATAACTTGCTTAATAGAAGGTATAAAGAAATGTGTGGTTAAGCCAGGACTTTATAGTAAAGTCAGAAAAATGACTTAAAAAAGATGAAAATCCTGCTCTGTTTTAGAGCCACTTGGTTGAAACACTCAGCATATCAGTGCAGACCTGGATTCCCTGGAGGGGCGAACCCTCCTAGCTATGCATTTGATGACTCAACCTGCCTCCAATATTAGAATAAAGCTACAAAAGGCAGCAATTGGCCTCAAACCCCCATGAACAAAAAGCAAAAGAAATCACCAAAAGCATAATTGCCAGGACCTGCTTTAAGCCCCCTGACGCCTCAGGGTTACCCACTTTGAGAAAACACTGTTTGGTTGGTGTCTAGGATGCCAGATAAGAGCCACTGACTCCCAGGGATCTTGGACCAAAATCAGCATGTTTTTTTCTCATTCTTACACGATAATGGGCACTAATGATCAGCCAAAGCTTAGGAAATTCACCCCTCCTCTTGGTTGCAGCAGAAAACCATGCATTCTCCCACAGGTTCTCACTTGTACCTGAGTGCCCTATTCCTTTACCAATTCCTGAGTGCCCTATTCCTATGTCTTCTTTTGAGAAAAATCTATCAGGTCCTGTGTTCATGTTTTAAGTGGATCCTTTGTTTTCTTGTGATGGAATTGTTTGAGTTACTTATATAGTTTTTTATACTAACCCTTATAGAAACTCAATTTACATTTTTTTCTTCCATACTGTATGTTGTCTCTTAACTCGTTTTCTTTGCTGTGCAGTCTTTTAGTTTGATGAAATCAGATCTGTCCATTTTTGCTTTTACTGCCTATTCTTTTAGAGTTATATCTGAAAAATCTATATCTATGTTAAGAAGTTTTTTTCTTATATTTTCTTCTAGTAGTTTTACCATTTCAGATTTTGTGCCTAAGTCCTTAATCCATTTTGAGCTGATTTTTGTATATGATGGAGAAATGGTCAAATTTTCTTTTACATTTGTATATTGTTCCTCCAGCACCATTTATTGAAGAGATTATCTTTCTCCAGTGTGTGTTCTTGCCACCTTTGTCAAAAATCAGTTGGTTATGGATGCATGAATTTATTGCTATGCTCTTTATGCTGTTCCCATTAGTGTATGTGTCTATTTTTATGTCATTGTCAATGCTGTTTTGGTTACCAAAACTTTATAGTATATTTTGAAGTCAGGTAGTGTAATTCCTCCCACCTCACTGCTTTTTGTTTGTTTCTTTGTTTTTGGTCAAGATGACTTTGGCTATTCAGGGTCTTTTGTAGTTCCATATGAATTTTAGAATTTTTTCTTTCTTGCTTCATAAAGAATGACATCGATATTTTGGTAGGGATTGCATCCAATCTGTAGATCACTTTGAGTAGTATGGACATTTTAACAACATTAATTCTTCCAATTCATGAACACAGGATATCAGTGGTATAATTTGACTACTTTCTCTCTTTTTTTAATCCTTTTCAATTTCTTTCATCAGTGTCTTATAGTTTTCAGTACAGAGGTCTGTCAACTCCTTGATTAAATTTATGTCTAGGTATCTTGTTTTTTGTAGCTATTGTAAATGCATTTATTTTCTTGATTTCTTTCTTCCTCATTGATTTCTAGTTTCAAACTAATATGGTTAGAAAAAACACTCATATGATTTCATATTCTTACATTTTTAAAGATTTGTTTGTGGCCTAATATATGTTCTATCCTGGAAAATTGTCCTCATATACTTGAGAAAAATGTGTATTCTGCTGCTGTTTAGATGGAGTGCTTAGTGTATGTCTGTTAGGTTCATGTATTCTGTAATGTTGTTCAAGGTCTCTTTTTGTTTATAGATTTTCTGTATGAATGATTTATTTTTTGTTGAGAGTGAAGTACTGAAGTTCCTTATTATTACTGCATTGGCATTTATCCACACTGTTAATATTGGCTTTATATATTATATTTAAGTGTAAGTGCATACACATTTATAACTGCTGTATCCTTTTGATGAGCTGACCCAATTATTCCCTTCTTTTTCTCTTATCACAGTTTTTTTTAGTTAAAACCTAAAATATAACCTCCTGTAGATATACCATTTGCATGTATTATCTTTTACTATCTTTTTATTTTCAGTTTATGTGTCTCTTTAAAGCTAAAGTGAGTCTTTTTCAGGTAGCATATATTTGCATCCCGTTTTTATATCCATTGGAAAAGTTAGCCATTTACATTTAAAGTAATTACTGATAGTTAAGAACTTGCATTGCCATTTTTGTTCATTGATTTCTGGCTGCTTTGTATCTTCTTTCCTCCATACTTACTGTCTTCTTTTGTGATTTGATAATTTTTACAGTGGTATAATTTGACTACTTTCTCTTTATCTTTTTTGTATTTACTATAGAAATTGCTAATATCCTTATGGAAGTTCATGCAAATGATGAGCCCTGTTTTCTTGCTGCCTCCAATATTCTCTATTTGTCATTCACTTTTAAGAGTTTGAGTGTAACATGTCTCTGGAGATCTCTTTATGTTTATTCTCTTTTGGGTTTCTTTGGGCTTCATGGATCTGTATGTTGATTTTCTTCTCTAGACTCAGGAAGTTTTCTGACATTATTTATTTAATTAGCCTTCTGCCTCTTTCTCCACTTCTTCTGAATTTCTCATCATGCTTATATAGACTTATTTGGTGCTGTCCCATAAATCCCATAGACTTTCTTCACTCTTGTTCATCCTTTTTTTTTTCCTTTTTGTTTCTCTGACTGGGCCATTTCAACGTACTTGTCTTTGAGTTCATTGATTCTTTCTTTTGCTTGATCAAGGCTGCTGTTCAAGTTCTCTATGGAATTTCTCAGTTCAGGTATTTTGTTCTTCAGCTTCAGGATTTCTGTTTGGTTTGGAGTATTTTTGAATTTCTAATTTTAGTTCATTCAATTCCTGGTTTCATTTAGCTGTCTATCTTTGTTCTCTTGTAGTTCATTGAGCTTCTTTAAGATGATTATTTTAAATTATTCACCAGACAGTTCACAGATCTCCATTTCTTTAGAGTTGGTTACTGATCCTTTATTTTGTTCCTTTAGTAGTGTTATGTTTCCCTAATTATTCATAATGTCTGTGGTCTTGTGTTGCTGTCTGACGTCTGTACATTTAAGAAATGCGTACTTCATCTAGTCTTCACAGACTGGCTTCAATAGAGAAAACCTGTACAGAGTTTGGGTAGCCCGCTGGGGTGTTTGTGAGCAGGCTTACTGCTGGAACTTAAGTGAGCCAGTCTTGGGCCCGGGACTCCTGGGAAGGCCTGGTAAATCCACATGTGAGGGCCTGGATCCTGGGTTCACAGGGGCCAGCCTCGCAACAGCATCCACAGGGGCTGACTCAGTGTTGGAATGAGCCTCGAGCTTGATCTAAGGGGACTGACCTTGCATTGGGTGGGGAGCTTTCTGGGTCCAATCCTTCATTCATTTAAACTGGCACCTCTGACAACAGGGGTGGGCCTGATGCCTGGGTCCACAGAGGCAGGTCTGGTGCCTAGGACCATAAGGGTGGGCCTGGAGCCTGGAGCTGCAGGAGATGGCCTTGGGTCTAGAGTTGTGGGGCCATTCTGGGACTGAAGTTGACTGAGGTGGACCTGGTGCTCGGGTCCACAGTAAAGTCAGGTGCCTGCTTCACTTATTCCCCCATGAGAGCATGTTTCTCTGTGATGTTTTGCTCAGTTTTAGTGAAAGGTTGACATGAGTAATGTGAACTGTTCTTCCTACTGTCTTCTATGCATTGTTAAAATTTCTTTGCCCCACCAAATGCTTTATTTTCCCATCTGGATTCCTTAGCGCTTGTGAAGGTACTGTCATGTGTGAGTTATTTATCAAATTCATGTTTCTTTGAGGGGTAGAGCACTGGAAATTCTTATTCCATTCGCTGGCTGACATCATTTCTTCCAGAGAGCCATTTTTAAACTCTATATTCTTAGAATTCATTGAAAGTATTTGCATATATATATGGCACACTTTAAAAAAATTATTACATTATCCTTAATAAAGTTTTGATGAAAATGTTCCCATGTAGAGAGATTCAGAAGATATGTCTCTGTGGTATCAACAATGACAGGGAAGACTTAACTTCTAGCTATACCTAGTTGCCATAAAAAATATCATATTTTCTCCATGATAGTAGAACAGAAGAGTGGGGCATTCTTATATTTTAGTGTATATTTTTAAAGCATAATATTTAAAAGAAAGTCAACTATCAATAGGCAAATTTATATCTACATCAGAAATATGTCATTTAAGGCCGGGCTCGGTAATCCCACGCTTTGGAGGCCGAGGTGAGTGGTGTAATCCCACGCTTTGGAGGCCGAGGTGAGTGGATTACCTGAGCCCCTGGATTCGAGACCTGCCTGGGCAACTAGGCGAGACTTCATCTCTACAATAAATCAAAAAATTAGTCAGTAGTGGTTGCGCATGCCTGTAGTTCCAGCTACTTGGAAGCCTGAGGCGGAAGGATCGCCAGAGCCCAGCAGGTCAAGGCTGCAGTGGCTGGGAGTGGCCACTGCACTCCAGTCTGGGTGACAGAGACTCTAACTCAAAAAAAAAAGAAATATGTCATTTATAAGATTATGTATCTGAAAGTACATATTAGTAGACTATAATAGACCAAACAATAGCAGATCTGTTAACAATAACAGATCAGATTTTTTGATGTATGAAATGATGCTAAGAATTAAATGACAAGCAGATTAAAGATGATTGGTAAAGTTCACAATTATATTATTTATTTTTCCAACAGAATCATGCACATTTGGTTTCTAAGAGAAAAATTAAAGAAGAATTATGAAAGTTCTTTATTTCCCAAAACAGACTTATTTTCATGATAACAATGACATTCTATTAATCTGATTTTGTATTACTATATAAGTGCATTTCAGAAATGGATTTTAAAATAATAATAATAATTTGAAAACTCAAGCTTTCACTTTATTTTTAGTTGTCTAAACTTAGCCTGAACCCTCTGGCTGGTTTTTATATGCCTGAAATCAAGCCAGTCTCTTTAGAAAAAGAATTGTTTTTTTCCTTAGGGAGTTTATGGCTCAGGAGATTGGTAAGAGGATATGTAGATTTTTTTTGTATATTGCTCTTAAGCCTTGAACCTACCCTAGTGTGAAACTTTAGAGAAATGTATTGCATATTGAAAGCCGGACACGGGTTGTATGTAGCTTAGTCTGTGATAATCAGCTCAATGGTGATCATGTAATCAGTATTAAATAAAGGTTTGTCAAATGAGGAAAGGGAAGAACTACTGAACATATGAGTACTGGAATGTAAATGTCATTTGTTCTCTAAGAAAATATCTAATGGCTTCTCAGTCTGTTAGTATGCCAGATTGATGATTGTGAACAATATCTCTTCCAGTGCTCAAGATGACAGCATCGTAAGAAAAGGAGAAGGCTTGCCAGGCTTGGTGGCTCAGCCTGCAATCCCAGCGCTTTGGGAGGTCGAGGTGAGTGGATTGCCTGAGCCCGCGAGCTCGAGACCTGCCTGGGCAACTTGGTGAGACCTCATCTCTACAATAAATCAAAATTTAGCTGGGCGTGGTAGTGCGTGCCTGTAGTTCCAGCTACTTGGAAGGCTAAGGCAGAAGGATCACCGGAGCCCAGCAGGTTGAGGCTGCTGTGGCCGGAAGCAGCCATTGTACTCCAGTCTGGGTGACAGAGTGAGACTCCAACTCAAAAAAAAAAAAAAAAAAAAAAAAGAAAAGGAGAATGCTTAATGGAGATTGTTGCCTCTGTAACATGCACATACAACTCTAAGTATATCCTGTATTCCCACTGTCCTCAGACCCATATGAAACAAGAGTGCACTAGTACCTTGAATAATATCAAAGAGTGAGAAACGGGGAGAATTTAAAAACAAAACAAAACAAAATTTCAGAGTTCTAATATTTTAGGGCATATAACAAATTGGAGGGATTCCATAGATTTACCTAAAAATAATTTGGGCTAATAAAATTTGCTTGGTCTGAGAGGACTACAAATTCCCTCTCACTTAATGAAATATTAGCCAACACAATGCTAACAAATCTAGCCTCATCTTTCAAAACTGTGTTTTTGAACAGCAGAACTTCACAAAATTGGATAGAATCCACAGTAAACAAATTCTTCTAAGACTTTCGTGGGTGTGTGGTCCTTTATATGAGAAAAACACACAGTATAGTTTGTTAAAGTTTATAATTAAATCAAATCTCAAAATATGTTAAGTAGAATAGATTTCTGTGTGAAAAATATTTATTAATGCTCATAGAGAATAAATACCAGGTAAGCAGTTATTTTTTAAAAATCTCAGAATCAGCTTATGTTAAGTAATTCAATATAAACATGGTATCTTTAACCTTTATATAGCAACTTTTTATTTTTCAAATGTAATTGCTCATGTAAACTGTCTTTGACATCCATCTGTAAGAAATCCATGAAACAAAATGAGGCTGAAGCAAGTCAGCTGAGGCTGAAGACTGTTTATCAACCAAGGAAAGAACATCAACATTTTAGAAGAAAAGCACTTTTATTCTCTTTGCTTCAAGGCTTATAACTGAAACAAATATCTCAATCAGAATCCATATCTCTGAAGAGAAAATTCTCCATATAACACTAGGCAGCGACACTATGGAAACAGAGATATTTTAAAGAAGCAACTCACTTTTAGCAAAGTTTAACAAAGGAGACTATTATGTAAAACTTAGAATTCTGGGCTACTCAGGTATGTGGCCCAGAACAGTACACAATAGCCATGGTTGGACATTGAAAAGAGAAAGCAAAATCCTGGACATTCCCTAGTGGAGGAAGAAACTTTGTTTGGGGTTGGCTACTTTGAGGAGCACATCATGAGAACTGAGAGGGTGTGGACACATAAAAAATGATGGAAATGTGAAAGTCTTTGAAAAGCAAATGAGTTGAGGAAGTAGCCTACGTATAGAAGTAGCTTGAAAAAGTGCTTAGATAAAAGTATGTGTGTACAATATTTGTGCATACAATATGACCAGTGATTCACCTCATTAGTTTTTATGGCAAAGAGTTTTCAATTCGCTTATTTTTTGTTCCATTAAAGTGATTTTTTTTTTCTGTACGTGCCATCCAGCCAGTGGCAGCTTCCTACCATCTGGTTCGCCTACCATCCCCATTCAAGATATTATGCAAAAAGTCAGGCCATAAGTAACTTCCCTTTGTTTATTTTTAGACTGGTCTGCATTCCAATCAATATCTATGCTTTGTCAACTAGACCTAATGCTACAGTCTAAGGTAGTTGGAGAAGCTTCCTTACAGTATATATTACACAGTAGCTATTCACCTCCACACTGGACTTGTAGTGATATGGTACAACAGGGACACTGTCATCTAATGGATCAGCATGACTTTGGATTATCTTAATTTCAATCCTCATACTGCCATCAAGTTCAGTTATGATTCTGGTGCAATCATCTAAATTTCCAGTCTATTGTTTGTCAGAAATCCAAAAATGAACATCAGTTGAGCCACATACTGATTGCTAAGTTAAAAAAAAAAGTGAACTTACTCACTGTTTTTACTCAATGCCAGAATAAAGAATTACTAAACAAACACTAACAGGACACCTACCTGAGTCCAGGCTGACCAAGGACCGCAGAAGAAGCAGAAATCTTTGCAGATAGCATTGCCCACCTGCACAAAAATCACCCACTTGGACAGCCCAAATTTACCTTAAACTCAGTTATCTGTGACAGAGTTCAGAATCTCCACTTGCTTCAGGTGGTCCCTGACTTACCTCTCTGTGGATTCCCTGTTTCTGCGTCACCACAATCTATCTGGTTACGCAGACCATGTCCCTCTCGCCTCATCCTCAAATGTCAATTTTCCACCTAATATGGCTCTTAACACCACTCATTTCTCCACATCTACTCATCCAAGCCTCTGTCATCTCTTGCTTGTATATCTTCAACAACCTCCTAAAGGATATCCCCACATCCATTTTGCCCCTCTGCCCATCCCTGTCTTTATACTAAAACCAGAATGCATTTTTTAAACATGGACTTGTGTCATACCTCAGCTTAATCTCCTTCAAAAGCTTCCTCATTATTGCTTGATAAAGGCCAATATCCTAAATATAGATTACCTTGATTCTGGAGAACAACTAGGCGTGACAGCTAGCACTGTGTTTTGCTGAGTGCATGCCTCATGCTCAGTGTTACACTGTAACAATGACAACAAATATCAGTGACGTGACACAACAACTCCATTTATTTGCATATCAGAACAAAAATGTGAGACCATCTCATACCCATCAAAATGGCTATTTTAAAAAGTAAAAAAACTACAAATGTTGGCAAGGTTGCAGGGGAAAGGGAATGCTCATACACTGTTAATGGGAATGTAAGCTAGTTCAGCCGCTGTAGAAAGCAGTTTGGAGGTTTCTGAGATAACTAAAAATAGATTTACCATTCAACCAGCAATCCCACTACTGGATATATACTCAAAAGAGCATGAATCACTCTAAAAGGTACCTGTACTCATATATTTATCACAACACTATTTACACTAGCAAAACATGGAAAACTCCCGGCGCCCATCAACAATGGACAAGATAAAGAAAATTGTGGTACATATACACCATGGGATACTATGCAGCCATAAAAAGAACAAAATCAAGTCCTTTGCAGCAGCATGCATCAACTGGAGATCATTCTAAGCAAATTATCACAGAAACAGAAAACTAAATATTGTATGTTCTCACTTAAAGTTGGAGCTAAACACTGAAGACACACACAGGCATAAGGACTGAACAATAGACACTGGGGACTCCTAAGGTGGAAGGGAAGGGATATAGGGGTTGAAAAACCACCCACTGGGTACCTTGCCCACCCCCTGGGTAATGGTTCACGGAAGTCCAAATCTCGCCATCATGCAATACACCCATGTAACAAACCTACACTTGTACTCCTTGAGTCTAAATTTTTCAAAAGGTGCTATTTTATGGCATATTTAACATTAAATAAGTTTATTTAAACAATGTGTGTGTTTTTTTTGTTTCTACTGAAGGTTAATCATTAGTCATCTGAAACTCTGTTCCATGTCGTCTTTGCTCTGAAGCTGAAGGCACACATTATTTCACACATCAGTTTCATAAACTGATAGGAGTAGAGGTTTATTAAGGGGGAATAGAAAAGATGGTGGACTATGAACTAATTCTGCTCAGAAGTGATGCAGGTCAAATCTGATATCCATAGACAAGAAGATATAGTTTTCTGACAGGGAGAAACCCAGAATAAAGAGTGGGATAAAAAATTTGGTGGCATGATAAATCAGTCTACCACAATTTCTAAAGACTAACTTAAAGATCTAAGCTGCTCCAAGAAGAAAGAGAACTAAATACTGCATTACGAAAGCTGTTTGAGACTCATACTGGTTCCTGGCCAAGGAGGTCTGTGGCCTGGCCTCGCCCAGATTTCCCGCAGGGCCACATGACTATGGCTCCTGGAGCCATGGCTTCCGGGATCTCTAAGGTGCTTCCAGGGTTCGTCTTTCCCTTTCTCAGAAGAAAGCCACATTTGCAGCCTTGCCTCTTTTTATTCTTTATGCTGTTTTCCTTAGTCCCAACTGCAGTGCTTCTGTGGGCGTCATCTCACTTCTGTTCCTCACTTCAGCAGAGGCGACCGATTAGGTCCATGGTTCACACCTACACACTCTCTTTATCAAGTGGTTGGTTCAGCACATCCTTCATATTCTCTTCCAAACATGGTTTCCAGTTTCATCACTCCTCAAAACACCAGAATGCAAATGCAATTCAGCTGAGTGTTCTGCTTTATGACAGGAATCACTTTTCCTCCACAGTCCAATAACATGTTCTTTATTTTCACCCGAGACTTCATCAGAATGTACTTTATTGTCCATATTCCTAAAAACAGTCTGTTCCTAATAATGTGTGTATTCTCCAAGATGATAAAAGTTTCTCTACAGCTTCCCTTTTTTCTTTCTAAGCCCTAACCAAAATTGCCTTTAGTTCATATTCATTATACAATGTTGTCTGCTGTTTTGAACTTTTCTTCTATCCTTGGAGCATTTATGTATGTGCCTACATTTAATTTTCAACATCACTGTGAAATAAAAACAGTCCAGAGTTAGTTGTTAGCGTGGGCCTTTGGGGTTCATTCTTTAAGCATGGCTGTTTAATTTATTTGATAGTGTTCCTGATGCACCTGGAAAATAAGAATAATAAACAAAGTTAAGGAGCAGTGCAAGAGGAGGGTGTAACCAAAGGACAGGGTTTGTCAAAGGTCTGATGGCTTTTCCAGACTTTTCAAAGTCCCTTTAGTCATTGCAGGGAAATAAGTAATAAAGCAAATGAGGTCTTTGTCCAAAACCATCAAACTTCATGCTGCACATACACAAATGCATGCCGACTAACTAACTCAATCTAAAAACTGTCTATGTCCTGGTAACTGATGTCAGACTTTTCCAGTGTAAATTATTTATTTTAGATAGTAAATTCTATACTTTGAAAATTAACTAAGATCTCTTCTGAAGGAAGACTTTTTTACAAACTAGCATCCCAGTATACTATGTCTTCTTTTTCTTCTTCTTCTTCTATTTTTTTTTTTTTTGAGTTGGAGTCTCACTCTCGTCCCCCGTGCTGGAGTGCAGCAGTACACTCACAGCCACCACACCCTCCACCTGCTGTGCTTAGGCGATCCTTTTGTCTCAGCCTTCCAAGTAACTGGAACTACAGATGCATGACACCACCCCCAGTTAGTTTTTGTGATTTATTGTAGAGACAAGGTCTCACCAAGTTGCCCGGGCTGGTCTCGAACTCCCGGGTTCAGGCAATCCTCTCACCTTGGCCTCCCAAAGTTCTGGGATTACAGGCTGAGCCACTGCAACTGGTCAGCACACCACTTCTTAAGAAAGTTCAAGGAAATCAACAATCTTGCCATGTATGTTTCTACTGTATATACTTGGGAAATCCCAGACCTTTGTTCTCAGGACACCCTCATACTCTGTAGAATCTTCCTCCTTTCTTTAGTTATCCAAAATGTTCAATAAAAAGAATGAACATAAAGAAGGTAAGTGAAACATCCAAAATTACAAATCTAAGAAGTGATAAAGCCAGGATTCCAATTCAATTATGTACAGTGCCAAAATGCACACTTTCCCCACTATTTTCTATCCTTAAATTAATTTGAAAATAATATGTGTTAATTATTAAAGAGAAGAGTTTGAACTCAGGTAGTCATATCAGCTTGTGGCAGTTTTCAGAAGTAATACTTTTAGCACAAACTGCAGCATAAGTCTGAAGTCACAGGGAATAATAACATCTCAGGATCCTGGGAAAAGGACCCCTCAAAAAAGAGAACTACTTTGAAGTCACATTGTGTTAATTACAAAGCTGAGTGTCCCAGTACATCTTCAAAAATGTGTTCAGTCACCATTTTGAGCAAAGTCAAAAAAAAATTTTTTAAAGAACATTCCAAAGCTGAGATTCTTAGAAATAATATTTTGACATGTAGTTTTTATTGTCATTCTTAAATTTTCATTCTGCATTCATAAAATAATGTTCATTAAATTATTAATTTGGTATGTAAAATAATCATTTTTGTGCATGAATTTTATCTTGATTTTGAAAGCTGTATTTATTATTCTGGGTTCACTAAATGAAATACGATGCTGAAGATTACTTAGTCTGACAGCATGCATGTTAATATCTGCACTAACTAGCTCCTTGCTCACAAAACCTGTTAGAAACCAACATGACACCAGCATAATAATAAACTCAGCAATCAGTATGAATGAAGGGACTTTCTAAACATTTATAATTTAAGCATTTTCTTCCCCTGTATCCTGAACCTAAAGAAACTCCAAGAATGAGGAAGCATGTAGGTTTACAAGAATAGATAGGATTTAGTGACAGGAAGAAAAATGAAGAATTTCTGGCAAGAAAAATAATATCTACAGCAGTGATTGTGATTTGATTGTCCAATAGTCATTTCTCTTTCTCCTCATTAAGAAATTACTTCTATTAGAGATAGCATTCTGCCCAGCTGAAAGATCATGTTCCGTAGCCTCCCTTGCATTTTAGTATGGCTCTTTTACAAAGCTCAGATTAATGAGATTTAAATTGGAAGTTATTGAGAAAAAATACCAGAAGACTTCTTAAAGGAATAACAAACTTAAATAAAACCCATTTGCCATTTCTCTTTCCTTCTCTATCCTGACTGGAACAGATGCAACGGCTAAAGCTCTCATAGCCACTTTGTGGCCTTGAGGATGGAATCCACATGTAAGAATGGTGTAGCAGATACATTTAAAGGCGCCTAGGCCCTGGCCACATCATAGAGTCATCCCATCCACTGTCGACTATCCCCGCCTTCTGACTTCTATTCAGTGAGAGAATAATCTTTGGCATTTAAATCACAGTTGCTTTCAGAGTACTTGCCTCCCACCACTGCTCAAGCCCAAAGCCAACCCCTGCTGCCAGGCTAGTGCATGTATCCAGCCCCCGTGGATGAACAGCTGCCCTTGCCCCCATGCACATCCCCACAGCTGACCTCTGTAGCTGCATGAATATGCACACCTCCAGCTTGGGCCCACAGCTGCCCACATGCACAGCTTGAGGCCTGTTGTCAGCCACAGCTGACATTGCAATTATGCACAAGCTGCTGTCCCATGTGTGCTTGCCCCCAACACCAGGTACAAGCCTGAAGCTAGTCCCTACCACCACACACACTCCTGCATCTGGCTAACACAACAGAACATGTGAACACTGCTGACTCTGGCCCTACCTATCAGCCCCATCCCCTTGCTGCTGAACCCAGAGGTGCCCCCCCCACCGAGGACTGCAAAAACCCTTGCAGCCACTGTGAACCTCCCACTGTTCTTGACATCAAGTACCACTAATGTTATAAAATGCAGCTGCTTGAGGTGATGAGATCCCATATCCCCCAACCTGGATCCACTGCACAGTCCCACAGTTGGGTCCTCTCACCGCTAGACCTGATGCCACAGTGTACCCAGCCTGCCACCTCTCCTTTCCAGATGAAGGTTTTTTCTTACAGGAGTCAGTTCATACAGTCTGTGCCAGGTTACTGCTTCTTTAAATTTGCAGACACCTTTGCAGGGCTACAGGACCCCAGATAATCAGAGAAACATGACACCATCAAAGAAACACAATTACCTTCCAGTAGCCTACCCCATAGAATTGGAGATTCATAAATTATCTGACAAGATTCAAAATAATTGTCCTAAAGACACTAACAAACTACAAGACAGCACAGATAAACAATTTAAATAAATTAAGAAAACAACACAAGAACCAAAAACAAGCATCACAAAAAGAGAAAACATAAAAGAAAACCAAACATACATTTTGGAACTGATAATACAATGATTAAACTAAAATATGCAGCAGAGAGCTTCAACTACAGGCTAGATAAAGCAGAGGAAAGAATAAGTGAACTTGAAGACAGATCATTTGACATCATCCAGATAATTTTAAAAAAGAATTAAAGAAATGAATAAAGTCCATGAGACTATGGTGTCTTCATGAGGGTTAATAATCACATAACAGGAGTTTAATAAGAAGAAGAGAGTAACAAAGAAAGAATATTTTTTTAAAGAAGTAATGACTGAAAACGTCCCAAATCTGAAGAAAGATATGAACATCCAGGTATATGTAGCTCAAAATCCTCCAATCAAATTCAACCTAAAGAAGAGTTTACAAAAAAATACTATAATCAAATTGTCAAATATCAAAGACAAGGGAAAAAGTAAAAGCAAAATTAGAAAACAGGCTTATGGCATAAAAGGGAAGCTTCATAAGGCTATCAGCATATTTCCTAGAAGCTTTGCATAGCAAGACAAAATGGTATGATATATGCAAACTGTTGAAAGAAAAAGAAAATTACCAAGAAAATAGTACTTTCCCAAAAAAGTTATTTTTTGGAAATATGGGAAAAATAAAGACTTTCCCATAAAAACAAAATCTGAAGGAATTTCTAACTTTGTATCACCTTACAAGAACTGCTAAAGAGAGTTCTTCAAGCTAAAAAAAAAAAAAAAAAAGGCCACTAATTAGTGGCATGAAAACATATAAAAGTATAAAACTCACTGGAAATGGTGAATATTTAGTCAAATTCAGAATAGTCTAATACTGAAATGTGCAAATCATGCATAACTTTAGCATAATGGTTAAAAGACAAATTATTAAAAATAAATATAGCTAAATTGACTTGTTAATAGATACATAATACAAAAAGATATAAGCAGTGACATCAAAAATATAAAATGTTATGAAAGAGTAAAAGTGTAGAGCTTTAGTCTGCAGTCAAAGTCAATTTGCTCTCAGCTTAAAACAGACTGGAATATATAAGATGTTTTATCTAGGCGTTACGGTCACCACAAAGCAAAAACCTATAGAAGATACATTACAAATAAAACGAAAGAAATTAAAAGATACCACTGCAGAAAAGAATCATATCACAAAGGAATACAACAAAGGAGGAAAAAAGAAATAAAGAATGTACACATCAGCTAGAAGATACTAAACAAGCGGATAATAGCTAATCCTTACCTACCAATACCTTGACTATCAGTGGCTTAAATTCTCCAATCAAAAGACATAGACTGGCTAAATGGATTAAACCAGAAAACAAAGAAAAACAAGACCCAAATCTTGAAATAAGAAACAAGTCTCTTGCTGTCTACAAGAGACTTACTTCAGCTTTGAGGACACATACAGACTGAAAGTGAAAATCAGGAAAAAGATACTCCATGCAAAAAAAGAAAAAAAAATAGCAGGTGTAGCTATGCTTATGTTGGACAAAATAGACTTTAAGTCTAAAACTGTAACAAGGAAAAAAAAAGACTATTATATAATCATATTATTATATCATAATAATGATATAATACATTACATTAATAATTACATTATTATATAACGACAGTGGAGCTCACTGAGAGGATCTAACATCTTTAATAACATATAACATCGAGTACCTAAATATAAAATCAATACAAGCAGTTATAGAGGACTTCAATAACCCACTTTCAACATTAGATAGATTATCTAGACAAAAATCAATAGACAAACATTGAGCTTGAACTATGCTTTAGACTATATGGACCTTACTG
The DNA here is from genome assembly GCF_000164805.1 of Carlito syrichta. NCBI lineage: Eukaryota > Metazoa > Chordata > Mammalia > Primates > Tarsiidae > Carlito > Carlito syrichta. The sequence continues at coordinate 449,364 of NW_007081509.1, forward strand.
ATATATATAGAACATTCCATACAACAGCAGCAGAATACATATTCTTCTCAAGTACATTCAGAACACGCTTTAGAATAGAACATACATTAGGCCACAGAAAAAGTCTTAACAGATTTGAGAAGACTGAAATTATGGGAAGACTGAAATTATAACAGATTTGAGAAGACTGAAATTATAACAAGCATATTTTATAGCCACATTGGCATTAGACATCAATAAGAAGAAGAAAACTGAAACATTTTAAAATGTGTGGAAATTAACTACCCTATTTCTGAAACAGCCAATGGATCAAAAAAATCAAAAGAGAAATGTTTAAAAATATACTGAGACAAATAAAAATGTTTCCATCTTCACTGAAACATGGGATGCAGCAAAAACAGTTCTAAGAGGGGAGCTTATAGTAATGCACAACTATATTTTTATAAAAAGATCACAAACAACCTAATGTTACACTTCAAGGAGCTATAAGAAGAACAAAGTTAATAGAGGGAAGAAAATAATAGAGATCAGAGCAGAAATAAATTAAATAGAGACTAGGAAAACAATGGAAAAGATCATTAAAATTGAGTTTTTAAAAAATAAACAAAATTGGTAAATCTTTTGCCAAAATTGGTAAGTCTTAACAATGATTTGTAGACTAACCAAGGGAAAAAAAAGGGAGACAAGATGCAAATAAATACAACTTTTTAAAAAAGGAAACATTACTGAGATCTGATACCATGGATATATTCAAAAGATCATAAGAAACCACTATGAACAATCACACACCAACAAATTGAATAACCTTAAAACATGCAATTTCTATTTGCATATAACATGATTTTGTATACAGAAAGTGCTAAAGATTACACACATGTACACATGGAAATGATTAAGACTAACAATTATGTTTAGTAAAGTTGCAGGACACAAAATCAATACTCAAAAATCAGTTGCATTTCTTTACAACAGAATTGACCTATCCAACAAAGAAATAAAAGAAAAATTCTATATGGTAGCCTAAAAAGTAAAACAACTTGGAGATGATTTTAACTGAGGAGCTGCATAACTGTGTACTGTGAGTTGTGTACTGGCACAACAGCAGACACATAGACCAATGGAATGGAACAGAGAGCCCAGAAACTGACTTAAGCATACACAGTCAACTAATTTTTTTTAACAAAGTTACCAAGAAGACACAATGGGAAAAGGATATTGCCTTCAATAAATGGTGCTGGGAAAACTGGATAGCCACATGAGAAGAATGAAATTAAATCCTTATCTTACACACACATAAAAATCAGCTAGACAGCGTTGTTCACAATAGCAAGAACCTGGAAACAACCATGCTGCCCATCAAAAGAGGACTGGATTAAAAAAATGTGGTACATATACACGATGGAATACTACGCAGCCATAAAAAAGAACAAAATCATGAATTTCGCTGCAACCTGGATG
>NW_007081509.1:450868-474028 GCF_000164805.1 Carlito syrichta
ATAATGGACCTTGAACATCCAATGCAATACTATGAGAAAATGACGGATGGTACTGGGAAACTATGGGGGGGAGGGGGATGGGATTAACAGTAGCAAATATCTGTCGGGGGATGGGAAAACACTTCTTATCTACAGGGTGCCTGAATGAAACGTCATTGTACACCTAACCCTTAACTGTACCCCACAAAACCATAATAAAAAATACTGATTAATGAAAAAAAAAAAGAAATGTAGACCTAGATGAAAACAGGTTTGAGTAAAATTTATAAGAATAAAATGAATATTTAAAATTAAAAAAAAAAAAAATCAGCTAGACTAGAACCCCTAGAAAAAAGCACAGGGTTTTTCTCCTTGACACTGGCCTTAGCGATGACTTTTTCTATAGGACACTAATAGCACAGACAACGAAAGCAAAAATAAACAAATGAGATTACATTAAACTAAAAAGATTCTGTGTAGCAAAGAAAACAGTAAAATAAAATGACAGCCTATAGATTGGAAGAAAATGTTTGTGAACAATATTGCTATTAAGGGGTTTGTATCTAAAATATATAAGAAACTTACACAACTTTATAACAAAATACAACTGGCTTTAAAATAGACAGAGGGCATAAATAAATAAGCATTTCTCTAAAGAAAAAATAAAAATGGTCAACTGGCATATGAAAAGGTACTCAGTCAGAGTGCGCATCAAAACCTAAATGAGATAACAGCTCATTGCTGTTACAATGGCCACTATCACAAAGACAAGAGATAAGTGTTGGTGAGGATGTGGAGAACAGGGAATGCTTGCACACCATCAGTGGGAATGGAAATGGTGCAGCCACTTTGGAAAGCAGTATAAAGCTTCCTAAAAAGATGAAGAAGAGAACTATCCTATGACCCAACAATCCTCCTCCTGGGTATATAGACAAAGAAAATGAAATCACCATACACATATCTGCATTCCCAGGTTCATTAAAGCATTGCTCACTGTGGCCAAGATATGGAAACAAACTAGTGTCCATTGACAGATGATTTTTAAATAAAGAAATAAGTACACACACACAACGAATTATTCAGTCATAAAAAGGAGATCTTGCCATCTCTGACAACATGAGGGCATTGTAGAAAGGTGGAGACTGGGCTTGATGGCTCAGCCTGTTATCCCAGCCCTTTGGGAGGCCAAACCGAGTGGACTGCCTGAACCCACGGGTTTGAGACCAGCCTGGGAAACTTGGTGAGATCTCGTCTCTACAATAAATAAAAAATTAGCCGGGCATGGTAGTATGCGCCTATAGTTTCAGCTACTTGGAAGGTTGAGGTGGAAGGATTGCCAGAGCTCAGCGGGTCGACGCTGGGATGGTGGTGCACTCCAGCCTGGGCAACAGAGTAAGACTCCAATCCGAAAAAAGAAAAAGAAAAAGGTAGTGGCCAGAGATGGGGCAAGGGAAAGATGAAGAAATGTGTAGATCAGGAGGGGCAAAGATGCAATTGTGGAATGGATAAGTCTAGAGGCCTAATGCAAGACTACGGTTGGTAACTGTGTGTTGCATGCTGGAAATCTTCCAAGAGAGTGGGCTTTAGGTGCTCTTGTCACATACACACTCATGTGAGATGAGAAGCATGTTAACTGGCTTGACTGTCACCTTTTTACTATTCATAGTACATCAAAGCATCTTGCTGTATACCTTATTTATTGTATTTACAATTCCAAAAACTACTGTTCCTTTTGGTTTTCTGTTAGTTGTAGTTGACCTGAGTCCTCCTAATGGGAGGTGAGTATTTTGGTAACAGTGCATCCAACTTGTGCTTTAAGAATCAATATTTGAAACACAGAGGTGTCTGTCTTGTAGATATCACACTTGAAAATTCTGAAAGAACCAAGTCTAGACCCTTGACAGGAGCCAGGAGCCACGGCATGGTGACTGTGTGAGGAACAAGGATGTGGATGAGGGGGAGCATAGTGTAGAGGGAAAGTATACTGTGATGGGAATGTGACACTTCAGAAAACTATGGTCAAACATACACCTACTCTGGTGGTGTCATTATAAAAGATGGGGCCTTTGGGGAAGGAATTAACGCACTTATTAAAAAGGCTTCAGAGAGAGTTCACCCTTCTTTTGACCTCTGACCCTCCCACCATGTGAGAACACAGCATTCATCCCCTTCAGTGGAAGCAGTTATAAGACGCCACCCTGGAGGGAACCACCAGGGCCTCCTGGACACCTACCTTGCCAGCACCTTGATCCTGCATTTCCAGCCTCCGGTACTGAAAAAGATATATTTCTGTCCTTTGTAAATTACCGAGTCTGCAGAAACAAACCAAGCTATCTGGGAAGGAAAATAGAAGTGAGCTCAAGGAAGCAGGTACCCATCGAAGACTCCACGTGAGGTAGAAAGTGACAATGGGAGAAACTAACAATGACATTTCCAGCATTTGTCTGATTCGGAGAATATTCCTGGTCAGGTGCTAGTAAGACAGTGTTCTTTCTGGCAAGAGACAGCTGAATGTTTTCCCAGCTGTTGAGGAGCATTATAAGAGTCATACTAATATGTATTACATTGACCCATATGAAATTGCTGATATTTGACCATTTTTATGTCAAAAATATGAATTTGATGATGTTCAATTTTATGTATCTTGACATTATTTTAATATTTGTATTGTTAAATAAAATTTCTTTAATTTTTGCTTATTTTCACATTTTATATTGTTTACATTAATTACCAAATATTTAGTTTTCAAATTACTATCAGTTCTCATTTTTTACTTTTGAAATTTTTTTAAATTTCTAAAATAACTTGTTTTCTTGTATATATAGCATTTTAAAATTTTATACTTAAAACTTTTATTATCTAATTTTCACTCACCTTTATTGTCATTTTCTTTTGCTTACATTGTTCCTGACAGCTCCAAAACAGACCTGAAAGTCAATGACTGCAGAAGAGGCCGATCAGGAGCAGGGCTGTGGAAGCCTCTTCCCTACCTGCTGCTCACGCCTCCTCCTTCTGCTCCGCCAGTGATCTGTGGTGAATTCGGAAAAACTGTAAAATTCTAACATGGAAGGTCATAATCCCTGTATTCTCTCCATGATAAAGCACCCGTGCATTCCCAGACTGCATCGTGTATACCATCTAGACTTAGGTTAGCAACTCAGATCCCTACAGGGAACATAACGAGTGTCGTCTAGCGGCTGTGACTCTGGCCACTTGGTAGGTTGGAATAGATGAACCACACCATCTGTCAGAGGCCAGTGTGGGCCCAAGGGCCCAGAATGGCCAAGCCAAGGCAAACTGGCCATGTAGCGCCTTATACAAACGCCTCTGATTTGTAAAAAATAAATAAATAAGTTAGCTTACTTTTTAATTCTGTGAGGGCCAAACAAAATATGCCCAGAAGCTCTATCTGTTCCCAGAATCTACAACAGGCCCCTATGAGAACTTCTGTGAGCTTTGGGAACTTGGCTGCCTGTCCTCTGCCATGCAGAATTCTTAGACATCAACTTAGCCAGGCAGAGAGGTGCCAAAGTCCCAATATCAGGGTCACAGATGTAGTTCTTCTAGTCTAAATGAGGTTACTCCTCCTATTTCATAGCAAAATGCACCAGCCAACATTTATCAAGCAGGGAGAAATGGAGGGAGAAGGAAAAAGTAAAACAAATAGAATCAGTATTTGTGGGTTTCTTCAAGGCAAGGAGCACCAAGGCGGCAGTCTGAGCAACCGCACTTTGCTGGCTTGGGATGGGATGGCCCCTCAGGAGAGCTGCACCAGCCCACAGGGAAGCTCGAAACACCTTTTGCTATTTTGTTTGCAAGTAGACAGGGGCTGCTGTAAACTGCCTCTTGTCTTTTGTTCCTGTAATCGTAGTATGGGAAGCAGTCTTACCCAGTCAGATTCTCAGATATTACAGAGGAAGGAGCTCCAAGAGCAAGTAGAATTTCAATGAGAAGCTACGCAAAACCAGATACAGGCTCGGTTCTCCTCCAGGACTGTCTACCCGCCCTCCTTTCCAGAGATCGCCCAGCACCTTGGAAGAACCGTCTTTAGAAGCCACTTGGGTCTCCATCTACAGGTACAGGCCTGTGGGCAGCAGCCAAGAAGAGAAGGGGAGAGAGATCAACCTCTGGAGGTGAGGGTTGGCTTGGGGTGGTGGTCTTCGCCATGTAGAAAAAGAGCATGGCTGAAGTGATCTCTATGGTGAGTTGTTGGGCATGTCTGCCTAGCATCTCACGCTTAGTCAAAGATAGTGGGGGGAGGGGTAAATTATTGCTTTTGCAATTTTTTTTTGAGTCAGAGTCTCACTCTATCGCCCAGGCTGGAGGGGAGGGCAGGGCATGCTTATGGCAACTGCAGCCTGGACCTGATGGGCTCAGGGGATCCTTCCCCCTCAGCCTTCCAAATAACTGGAACTAAAGGCACGCGCCACCATGTGCGGCTAATTTTTTTTTAATTTTTATTGTAGAGACAAGGTCTCACCAAGTTGCCCAGTCTGGTGTCAATCCCTCAAGCTCAGGCAATCCTCTACCCTCTGCCTCCCAGCGTGAGCCACCTCACCCTGCCTGTTTTGTATTTTTCAACTGAAATATTCTGAAACAAATGACAAAATGTATATACATGCTAGTATAATATGTAAAAGTTCAAATAACCATCCCCATGATGTCCAAATATCTTATGGGATCCCCTCAGACTGGATTACAGGTCACGCCTCTGCCTTTAGGCATATCACAAAGAAGATAGTATCTTCTTTGTGACCAGAAAAGTCTCTTGTTTACTCTCAGCAAAGAGAAAATCCATGCTCTAGAATCTAACGGTTTTGTACGTACATAACAGAGAAGTCCAACGAAGAAAGCTGTCATTTTTTGAGATTATATTCTCAATAGCCTCTCATGACACATTCCAAGAGTGGTATGGTATCAGTCACGGGAATACTCCAGGGAGCATGCTGGAACTACACTGAGGAACAGATTTTTGGTTTTATCCAGGCAGGGCGGGACTCTGTGAAAGCAAAGCCCTGCCTGAGTCTGAGCCCTCTGGTGCTGCCCTCTGGCTTGCAGGACTCCAAGTCTTCTGCCCTTCTCCTGCTGTCTTTTCCTCATACCACGATCTCTGCCCGACCCACAACATGAGCTACTCTGGGCTCAGTCTTTGTTCTTCTCAGTACCCACAGCCGCCTGGCCTCAGGACGCCCACCACAGATGACACTCAAGTTCTTATCTCTGGGCTCAACTTCTGCCCTGAACTCTGGACATGAGCACCCAATTGCCTACTCCACCTCTCCCCCTGAATATCCCCGGTCATCTAAACTAATCCTGGTCACTGCCCAGCAGCCCCGGCCTGCAGCTCCTCCCATCTGGCTCAAGGTAGCTTCATCTTCTGGTTGCTCAGGCCCAACACTGAAGGCATTCTCATCCCTCTACCTGTCTGTCCTCCGAACCCTATTTGCCAGGAAATTCTGTTTGCTCCACTTTTAAAACAGACTCAGAACCCCAGATACTTGTCTCTTGGTTCACTGCAGCAGCTCCTACCAACTCTTGCTACTTCTGTCCTTACAGGTCCAAACAACAACAAAAATCTATCACAACGTGTCATTCATGTGACATTACCAGGGCTTGCTCAGGTAATAGTATACTTCTGATTTCACCCAAAGGTCAGATTACATTCTTTCCTTAACTCCCCTCATTTGGCAATTTTTATAGTTATCAATTCCTCAGATATAGGTTTGGCCAGAGCCCCAACACATGAGACGAATGCACTGACACTTTCTGTACTCAAGATGTTAAACGAAGCTGAAACAGGCCTTTTTTTCTGATGCAATGGGAATAAGCTCACAAGAAAACAAGCACAAATATAATGAGGATGGTGGAGGGCTGAAGACAGATCCAGTCTAGCATCAGTCTGGGCGAGTCACTCGTCCTCCCTGGCCTGAAATTTCCCATCTGTAATAGGAGAGGCCTGGGCCAGGATTAGGCCTTTCAGCCTCTGCGTTAGGGTCAGCCCTGTGTCATCTATGAAGTTCTAATGCTGCTTTAGATTCTTGGCAGATTTTGAAATGCTGGGCAGAGGGTCGAATCCTGTTGGAGCCCCTGTTGGCGAGTTAAGTTACCCAGGCCTATCTTTCTCTCTCTGTAAACTCTAGAGCCTCACTTTCTGTTTGCAGCTTGTCTGTATAATTAATTAAGATTGAAATCACATTGATCAGTGTTCAAATGACGTTTGCTACATGTCTAATGTATTGATGGAGCTAATAAACGTCAAATAGCCATTTATTCCTCAGTCATGTTCTGAGGACTTGTATTCATCTACTGATAAGTAATGCTCGGGCACTGTGCCACTCGTTAAAGGTGTGACCTGACAGAAACATTTAATCTCTTTTTCAGGTCAGGCTCATTTTATCCAGTAGCTGCATGGGCATAGTTACCGCTAGAACCATGAGAACTTCAAGGTTAAAAAATGGCTTCAGATAGGAAAAAAGAAACAACAAAATCAAAATTTACAAATGTTTAATTATTAGTTCAAAAAAACATTTTTTAATTGTAACCACACAAGTGCAACTCAATTTGTTTCTTTTTTTTTTACCTTTAATGGTTAAAACTTAATTTTTTTCAAATGAAATGTTTCTTAAATTTAGATATACAAAAAAAGTTAGAGTGGAGCTTTCTAGTTGGAAGGGAGTGGGAATCCCTGCTTGCTGGATTGCCCTAAACTCTGCTATCTTGAGACGTCTATTTTTTAAAATTCAAGCGGCACATGTGCAGGGTTGTTACATGGGGATATTGCATGACGGTAAGGCTTGAGCTTCTATTAAGCTCCTTACCCAAATAGTGAGCATGATACCTAAGGGGTGGCTTTCCAACCCTTGTGTCCCTCCCTCCCTCCTTCTTTAGGAACCCATGGCATCTGCTGTCCCCATCTTTGTGTCCGTGTGTACTCAGTGTTTAGCTCTTCCTTGTAAGAACGTATATTGTTCAGTTTTCTGTGTCTGTGTTAATTTGCTTAGAATAATGAACTCTAGTTGCATTAGTTTGCAGTCACATTGCTGCAAAGGACACAGTTTTATTCTTTATGGTTGCACAGTGTTCCACAGTGTATACGTACCACATTTTTTTTCAGTTTGATTCTTTTAATTTTTTAATTTTAATTTTAAAGATGTCGAGTAAAATTCAGGGTTAGGCACAACAAATATTACAAATGTTCATTATGCAGGTACCCTTGTTGATGAGGTGTGCCCAGCACTTCCCCAGCAGAATCCCACTACTGCCAATCCCGGCCCTCCCTTCCCCCGGCCCCGGCAATTTCCCGCTACTGACAATCCTTTTCTTATAGTATTATGATAATTGTTCAAGGTCCACTTATGAATGAGAACATGTGATACTTGGTTCTTTGTTTCTGTGATAGAGCACTCAGTATTATAGCCTCTAAGTCCATTCAACTTGCTGCGAAGTTCATAATTTTGTCCTTCTTTATGACTGTGTAATATTCCATCGTGTATATGTACCCCATTTTTTTAATCCAGTCCTCTTTCGATGGACAGTATGGTTGGTTCCATGTTTTTGCTATTGTGAACAATGCTACAGTAAACATGCTTGTGCAAGTATCTTTTTCATAGAGTGATTTGAGTTCCTCCAGGTATATTCCCAGTAGGGGTATTGTGAGGTCGTATGGAAGATTGATTTTTAGACATTTTAGGAATCGCCACACTGTTTTCCACAGAGGTGGTATGAGTTTACACTCCCACCAACAGTGTAGAAGGGTTCCCTTTTCCCTGCATCCTTTCCAGCACCTGTTGTTTTTTGTTATTGATGATGGTCATCCTGACTGGAGTTAGGTGATATCTCAGAGTGGTTTTAATTTGCATTTTTTTGATGACTAGTGAGGTTGAGCATTTTTTCATATATCTATTGGCTGCTTGTATGTATTATTTTGAGAAGTGCCTATTCCTATCTTTTGCTCACTTTGTAATGGGGGCTGTGTTTTTTCTTTTCGACACGTTTGAGTTCCTTGTAGATCCTAGATGTTAGGCCCTTGTCAGATATTCAGTTGGCCAACATTTTTTTCCCAGTTCGAAGGCTGTCTTCCTGCTCTCTTGATGGTTTCTTTGGCTGTGCAGAAGCTTGCCAGTTTGATGAGGTCCCACTTGTCTATCTTATCTCTTATGGCATGGGCACTGGAGTTTTAATCAGGAATTGGTTGTCAGTTCCAATTTCCATAAGGGTATCTCCTGCATTTTCAAAGGGTTATTGTAGCTTGAGGTTTTGCATTTAGGTCTTTGATCGATTTAGAGTTGACCTTTGTGTATGGTCGTGGTAGGGATCTTGTTTTAATCTTCTGCATGTGGTCAGTTAGCTTTACCAGCACCATTTACTGAAGAGGTTCTTCTCTCCCCAGTGGTTGGTGGTGGAAGTTTTGTCGAAGATGAAGTTGGTTGAGAAATTCAGGTTTTGCTTCCAGAATCTCCATCCTGTTCCATTGATTTATATGTCTGTTCTTATACCACTACCAGACTGTTTTGATTATCATAGCTTTATAACAAAGTTTAAAGTCTGGGAGTGTGACATCTCCTGCTTTGTTTTTTTCGCTGATGATTGTTTTGGCTATTCATGGTCACTTATGTTTCCATATGAATTCCTGTATTGTCATTTCCAGGTCTGAGAAGAATGCTGCTGGTAATTTAATGGGTGGTATATTAAATTTGTAGATTGCCTTGGGTAGGATGGAGTTGATTCTTCCAATCAGCACTGTGCTTGGAATATTTTTTCATTTGTTTGTGTCATCTTTGATTTATTTGAGTAATGTTTTGTAGTTTTTATTGTAAAGGTCTTTCATGTCTCTGGTTAGGAAGATGCCAAGGTATTCATTTGTGTGGCTATTGTGAATGGGATTGTGCTTTTTGAGTTTCTGTTTGTTTATTGTTGGTATGTAGAAATGTGACTATCTTTTGCACATTTATTTTATACCCTGAGACTTTGCCAATGTCTTTATCAGTGCAAGGAGGTTTTTGACAGATTCTTAGCAATATGCTGGCTGTGGGTTTCTCATAGATGGCTTTTACTAACTTGAGGTATGTTCCATCTATGCCTAGATGTTCGAGAGTTTTTATCAAGGAGTGCTGGATTTTATTAAAAACCTTTTCCACATCTAATTATATAATGTGGTTTTTCTCTTTACAACTGTTGATGTATTTAATTACATTTATGGTCTTCCGGATGTTGAACCAACCCTACATTCTGGGGATAAAGCCTATGTGGTCATGGTGGATGATTTTTGAGATGTATTGTTAGATCTAATTTGTAGAATCTTGTTGAGAATTTTAGCACCTATGTTCATCAAGGATATTGGCCTGTAGTTCTCTTTCTTTGTTGGATCTTTACTCAGTTTGGGTATCAATGTGATATTAGCTTCATAAAATGATTTGGGAAAAGTTCCATCTTTCTCAATTGTCTGGAATACTTTCAACAGGTTGGTGTCAGCTCCTCCTTGTATGTTTTGTAGAAATCCACTGGAAAGTCAGCTGGTCCCGGGCTTTTTTTGCAGGTAGTTTTCTTATGACATAGTTAATTTCCTGGGTTGTTACTGGTCTGTTTAGGATTTCAATTTCTTCTTGCTTTAACCTGGGGTGATTGTGTGATGTAAGAAAGTACTCCATTTCATTTAGGTTTTCAAGTTTGTTTTCATACAGGTGTACATAGTAATCTCTGATAATCTTTTGTATTTCTTTGGGGTCAGTTGTGACTTCATCTTTTGCATTTCTGATTGTGTTTATTTGGGCTTTTTCTTGGTCAGTCTAGCTAGGTGTCCATCAATCTTGTTTATCCTTTCAAAAAACCACCTTTTGGCTTTATTGATTTATTTTTGTATTATATTTTTGTCTTCTGTGTCCAGAATTTGAGCTTTTATTTTCGCTTCTTCTGCTGAAGTTAGGGTTTTGGTGATCTTGCTTTTCCAGCTTCCTTAGGTGATTTTTTAGGCTATTAACTTGTGATCTTTCCATCTTCTTCATGGCATCCCAGAGATTTTGGTAAGATGGTTCTTTGTTTTCATTTGTTTCCAGTTATCTTTGAATCTCTGTTTTGATTTCCATGTTGACCCAAGAGTTGTTTAGCATCATGGTGTTTAGTGGCTATGTCTTTGTGGGTTTTGGAGGAACTTTGTTGGTGTTCATATTTATTTTTTTATTCCACTGTGGTATGAGAAGGTGCATTCCTAAATTACAATCTTTTTTTTTTTGAGTTGTAGTCTCACTCTGTCACCCAGACTGGAGTGCAGTGGCCGCTCCCAGCCACCGCAGCCTCGACCTGCTGGGCTCCAGCGATCCTTCAGCCTCAGCCTTCCAAGTAGCTGGAACTACAGGCACACGCTACCACGCCTGGCTAGTTTTTGATTTGTTGTAGAGATGAGGTCTCGCCAAGTTGCCCAGGCGGGTCTCGAACCCGCAGGCTCAGGCAATCCACTCACTTCGGCCTCCCAAAGTGCTGGGATTACAGGCTGAGCCACTGAGCCCGGCCCATAGATTCCAATCTTATGGAACTTATTTATCCTTGACTTATGGCTGAAGATGTGATTGATCTTAGAGTATGTTCCATGTGATGATGAGTAGAATGTATATTTTGTGGTTGTTGGGTGGAGTGTTTATAGGCATCAATTAAGTCCATTTGGTCAAGCGTCACATTGAGGTTCTGGATCTCCTTGTAGATTTTTTGTCTTGATGATCTGTCTAGGGTTGTGAGTGGGGTATTTAAGTCCCCAGCTATGATAGTATTAGAGTCAATATCATTTTTCAGTTTACCTAGAAGCTGCTTTATGAAAGTTGGTACTCCTATGTTGGGTATATATATGTTTAAGATGAATATTTCTTATTGATGGATTGACCATGTTATCATTATGCAGTGACCTTCCTTATCTTTTAAAATTTTTGGTAGCTTAAAGGGTATTTTGTCTGATATTAAGATCATGACTTCTGCTTTCTTTTGTGTTCCAGTCACCTGAAATTTTGTTTCCCATCCTCTGATTTTGAGTCTGTGAGTGTCCTTCCTGTGAGATGAGTCTCTTGGAGATAATAGGTTGTAGCCTCGTGATAGTTTATCCAATTTGCCATTCTATGTCTTTTCAGTAGTGCATTTAGTCCATTCACATTCAGGTTAATTATTGAGATGTGAGAGTTTATCCCTGTCATGAGGTTCTTATAGAGTTTGTTGTTGATGTTGCTGTTTGTTTATTTGTTTGTTGTCTTTCTTTTGATTTTGGGGTTGGTTCATGTGTGTTTTCAATCTCTTTCCTGCATTCTTGTGAAGGGCATTGTCCTCTTTTTTTCCCTTTCTCCTGTGTTTAATACTTTCTTAAGTGTTTCTTGTAGAGCTGGTCTGGGTGCAGTGTGAACTCTTAGTAATTGAATGTCTGGGAAGAATTTTAATTCTCCATCACTGATAAAACGTAGCATAACTAGGTTGGTAATTCTTCGTTGAAATTGTTTATCTTTGAGAACTTTGAAGATTGGGCTCCAAGCTCTCCTAGCCCTAAGTGTTTCTGTAGATAAGTCTGCTGCTATTCCAATTAGTCTTCCCAGGTAGGTAGTCTGATCTTTCTTTCTTGCTGCCTTTAGAATTTTTTCTACTTTGTGTAGGTGAATTACTATGTGTCTGGTAGTTGGTCTGCTAATTTGTTGTCTTGCAGGTGTTCTCTGAATCTCTTGTGTTTGAATGGTCACAACACTGATGAGATGAGGGGAGTTTTCTTGGATAATTTCATGGAATGTTTGTTCCAGAGTGGTCTCTGTCTCTCTATCTGCCTCAGGGATTCCAATTAATCCTAGATTCAGCCTCTTGAAATAATCACTCATCTCTTGAAGGTTTTGTTGTATCTTTTAAAACTTCTTTTCTATATTTTTTAACAGTTTGAGTTACTTCCATACCTTGGCCCTCAGGCTCTGAGATTCTTTTTCTGCTTGGTTATTTCTGTTCTCCATACTGACCAGTGTGCTGTTTATTTCATTCATTGTATTTTTTACTGCTGTTATCTCAGTTATCAACTCCTTCATTCTTTCTTCTTATCTCTCCTCATTCTGTTTATTCTCTCTATTAATATCCTGAAGGGGCATCTGTCTTTCTGAGTCTGTTGAGATAATAACCTCTGGGTCCCAATTTGGAGCTTGGGTGGAGCTGGGCAGGGCAATGCAAGTCTCTGCCCAGTCTGGGACTGAGAAGATGGTGCTGGTGGGCATCATCTCTCCAGCATTGGAGCTTTATTCCAGATTTCCACTACCTACCTTTCTGTGCCAGGTCTGCTGCTGCAGGTGATGCCAGATACTGGTGCTGAGGGGTGGTTGTTCTCTGCTGCCTCCTCTCAAGAGAGCCCCGAGAATGGCAGATGATCCTGTACAGCACCCAGGTCTCCAATCTCAGGGCAGTGGGGAATTGCAGTCACCTGCTGAGCCCTGGCATATGAATCCGAATCTCCCCTCCGGAGGACTTTCACTCACCCACAGGCACACACCCACTCACACAGAGAGTGTTTAAGACACTTGCTTTTGTGGAGACTCTCACAGTCCGACCTGTTCCATCACCATCTTGCCCAGAAGTCTACACACATTTTTTTTTTATTAATCAATATTTTTAATTATGGTTTTGTGGGGTACAGTTAAGGGTTAGGTGTACAATTACGTTTCATTCAGGCACCCAGTTGATAAGAGGTGTTTTCCCATCCCCAGACAGATATTTGCTACTGTTAATCCCATCCCCCTCCCCCCATAGTTTCCCAGTACCGTCAGTCATTTTCTTATAGTATTACATTGGATGTTCAAGGTTCATTATATGAGTGAGAACATGTGATACTCGGATCTTTGTTTCTGTGAGAGGTCACTCAGTATTATAGATTCTAGTTCCATCCAGGTTGCTGCAAAATTCATGATTTTGTTGTTTTTTATGGCTGCATAGTATTCCATCGTGTATATGTACCACATTTTTTTAATCCAGTCCTCTTTTGATGGGCAGCATGGTTGTTTCCAGGTTCTTGCTATTGTGAACAACACTGTGATAAACCTACGTGTGCAGGTATCTTTTATAGAGTGATTTGTGTTCTTCAGGGTATATTCCCAGTAGGGGGATTGCAGGGTCATATGGAAGGTCAATTTTTAGAGCTTTTAGGAATCACCACACTGCTTTCCACAGAGGTTGCACTAGTTTATACTCCCACCAACAGTGTAGAAGTGTTCCCTTTTCACCACACCCTCTCCAGCAGCTGTTATTTTTTGAGTTGTTGATAATTGCCATTCTGACTTACACACATTTTTAAAATCTGATTCACTGCTAAAGAACATTTATTTAGTTTACTTCCATGCTTTTGCTATTGTGAATAGTGCTGTGATAAACATATGAGCAAGTATCTTTTTGGTAGAACAATTTATGGGTCTTTGGGTATCTACTAGGTTGTAGGATTGCTGAGTCAAATGGTAAATCTATTTTTAGTTCTTTGAGAAATCTCCAACTGCTTTCCACAGGGGCTGAATTAGCTTATGCTCCCACCAACAGTGCATGTCAGCTCATATATTTCTTAATCAATTGTATCTATTGTGTGATGTCATTGCATTTTGATGTTTGATCTGCTGTGAGGTTTGGTGCTGGACTACTGGGAAAATCTCAAGAAGTTCTCCTCTGGGCGTATCCTCTCTCACCCCATCTCTCATACTCATCTGTTAGGAGATCAGCTGTTCAAACACAAGCACTTTCTGCAGCCCTATGATGCCTTTTTTTTGTATTATCCTATCAGTTTGGAAGCAAGTAGGTTGCTGACTTATGGTTCTGATATTTTCTTGCTTTTATTCTTACTATTGAAAGTTGAAACTCTGCACTGCACTGATAACTTAGAAAGTTTCTAAATTTGAGTAAGAAGCATCTCAACTTATTTGCTTTATTCTAAGTGCTCTATATCATCCATTCTTGAAAAAGAGATGGTCAGTTTTCAAAATGTGAATGGGAGGTACAGGCAGTGTTATATAAAGATAGAAAAAAATGGCTAACAATTCAATCATTATACAAGCTTATCTTTTCATTCCCTTAAAGGAGAAAAATGAAATCACAAAATGGAATTACTAACTTAGGCAAGTTAGGAATTCATTTACCAAATCTCCCTCTAGACTAATAAATTTCAAGATTCTAGGATGTTGGAATCTGAAGTCAGGACCTTATGCCTTTAAAATATATCTGTTGTCACTTTCACTAACATTAAAAGGCATTATGGTTCAACAAAAGTCATCATTTTAGAAGACTGAGATGATCTTTGCCAGCAAATATCAAATGACATTGTTGAGAAAGAACCACACACCTCAGTCCTTAACTTTACAAACCCTTGTCCTCAACTCCCTATAGAACAAAATCTGGGTTGTTTGTAGCAAATCTCCCAGGGCCTGGCACAATATCCAGTAGGAGCTCAGAAAACTACCAAATAACAAAGTCAGTAAAATAGAACAGATTGTGATGTCTGAAGGTAGAGACTGTAAAATCGTTAATAACCAAAAAGTTTTTTTAAAACAAACTTCTGCATATCTGTTTGTCTCCAGCTCAGCAATGTTGTGCTCTTTCCACATGAGGTTGTCTTGAGAATTCAGCAACAACCTGAAATTAGCATCTGAAGTGAATGTTCTTTCAGGTGCCTCTACTCCCCCACTCCCATAACTACTTGCCATCTTCTCTTTGATATATATAAAAATAACTTGTGTTATTATAGTTTAAAGTTGATGCCAAATGGTAACTTTTCTAAAGTTTTGGGTTTGCCTATATATACATTAGAAAAAAATACAGAAAAAATTGTCAGAATATCTGATAACACATAATAATGTAACCATTAAACATTTATTTTATGTATGGTGCAATGTTGAAAATAATTTTAGAATTATTGCTAATATTTGTCAGAAAGTCTTTGTTTTTATTGTGGCAAATATACATTACCTAAAATTTACCATTTTCAGCATTTTTAGGTGTACCGTTCATTGGCATCAAGTACATCACATTGCTGTACAATTATCACCACCATTTGTCTTCAGAACTTTTTTATCTCCCCAAACCAAAACCTTGTACCTATTAAACAGAAACTCCCTATTCCTCCTTCCTTCAGCCCCTGGCAACCACTGTTCTATTTTCTGTCTCATGAATTTAGCTACTCTAGGAACCTCACATGGAATCACACAATATTTTGTGTCTGACTTACTACACTTACCATATGCCTTCAAGATTAATCCATGCTAAAGCATGCATAAGAATTTCTTTCATTTTAAAAACCAAATAATAATCCATGGCATGGATGAGCCACTCATTTGTTGATAGATATTTAGGTTGCTTCCACCTTTTAGCTATTGTGTAAAATACTACTATGAACACTGGTATACAAATATCTGTTCAAGTCTCTGCTTTTAATCCTTTTCCATATATACTCAGAAGCAGATCATATGGTAATTCTATGTCTAATTTCTTACAGAACTTATATATGTTTTTCATAGCAGCTGTACCATTACACATTCTTATCAGTAATGTAGAGGGTTCCAATTTTTCCACATCCTTGCCAACACTTGTTTGTTTGTTTTTTTCCTGTTTGTTGGATAAGAGTCATTCTAACGGGTGTGAAGTAGTATCTCGTTGTGGTTTTGTTTTGAATTTCCATAATGATTAGTGATGTTGAGCATCTTTTCATGTATTTATTGGTTAGCTATATATCTTCTTTGAAGAAATATCTACTCAACCCCTTTGTTTATTCATTAATTTAGTTGCTTCTTTTCTTTTTTTTGAGACCAGGTCTCACCAAATTGCCCAAAGTTGTCATGAACCCACTCTACTCGGGCAATTCTTTCACATCCACCTCTCAAAGTTCTGGGATTGTATGCATGAACTATCGCACCTTGTTGGTTGCTTGTTTTCATTTGTTAGTGAGCTATAAGAGTTCTTTATATATTCTGGATATTAATTTCTTACCAAATATACAATTTGCAAATATTTTTTCCATTCTATGTGTTGCTTATTCATCATGTTGATAGTGTCCTTTGATGCATAAAAGTTTTTCATTTTAATGAATAAAGTCTGATTTATCTATTTTTATTTTGTTACTTGTACTTTTGATTTAATATCCAAGAAGCCATTGCCAAATCCAATATCATGAAGATTTCTCTATGTTTTCTTCTAGCAGTTGTATAACTTCATTCTTTTTTTTTTTTTTTTGAGTTGGAGTCTCAGTCTGTCACCTGGACTGGAGTGTAGTGGCCGCTCCCAGTCACTGTAGCCTCGACCTGCTGGGCTCTGGCGATCCTTCCACCTCAGCCTTCCAAGTAGCTGGAACTACAAGCATGCGCTACCATGCCTGGCTAATTTTTGATTTATTATAGAGATGAGGTCTCACCAAGTTGCCCAGGTGGGTCTCGAACCCATGGGCTCAGGCAACCCATTCACCTCAGCCTCCCAAAGGCATGGGATTACAGGCTGAGCAACCAAGCCCAGCTATAACTTTATTCTTATATTTGGATATTTAAGTCATTTCTAGCTTATTTTTTGCTTGTGTTTGAGTTACAATATTCTGTGTTATCAGATATTCTTTTCCAAGTAGATATACAGTTTTCCCAACACCATTTACTGAAAAGATTGTCCAGAAGCTCCTCATTTAACAAAATTTAATTTTCTTTTTTTTTTTTTTTGAGTTGGAGTCTCACTCTGTCACCCAGACTGGAGTGCAGTGGCCGCTCCTGGCCACTGCAGCCTTGACCTGCTGGGCTCCGGTGATCTTTCCACCTCAGCCTTCCAAGTAGCCAGAATTACAGGCATGCGCTACCATGCCTGGCTGATTTTTTGATTTATTGTAGAGATGTGGTCTTGCTGCCCAGGTGGGTCTCGAACCCACGGGCTCAGGCAATCCACTCACCTCAGTCTCCCAAAGGTGCGGGATTACAGGCTGAGCCTCTGAGCCCGGCTAAGATTTAATTTTCAAAGGAAGAACTGTTAAAGTTTTTTTTTTTAATTTAAGTTCTTTTTTTATTAAAATACAAAAATACTTATCATTTTTGTGCATCCGTGCTAGGTCAGGCACTATAGTAGAGAGTTTGTATGCATTATCTTTGAGGCTTACAATAGTCCTATGAAATTTGTTCTTTTAACACTTACCTATTCAGTGTTCATTTATTTACCAGCTACTTTAATGATGACTAGGTTTAGCATAGGAGGAATAAAGCACATGGAAATGTTTTGTTTCTTGAAGATTAATTCTAGTTTTGGAGACAGAAAATAAAGAAAATATATAGAATTATAGGTAATTAGTATCCTGGAAAAAGTAAACTAAGAAAAGAAGATAGGTGATAGTGGGGTAATAGATATCGGTGATTTAGAATAAAAGTACAGAGGCTTCTGGCAAAAGTGACTCTGACACCTTAGGTTGCTAAGGGAACAAGACAAGGGATGAGCACTTGGCCCGGTCTGGCAAGGGGGTCAAGAGCACCTGAATGTGAATGGACTAAGTGCCCACTGAAAAGATATGGAGTGACAAACTAGATAAAAAGCACAATCCAACAATCTGCTGCCTTCAGGCAATTCATCTTACTGCAAAGGACACACACAGATTCAAAGTTGGAGTCTGGAAAATGAACTTTCAGGTAAATGGAAAACAGAAGAAGACAGGAGTAGCTATTCTAATATCAGACAAAAAAGTCTTCAAGACATGAAAAGTTAAAAAGGATACTACATCATGCTAAAAGATTCAAATACACCAGCAGGAAATAGCCATCCTAAACATATATGCACCCAACACAGGAACACCAGGTTTTAAAAATCAACTACTAAGTAAATTAAGAGAGGACACTGACTCTCAAACAATCATAGTTTGAGACCCAAGCACCCCACGAACAGCTCTAGAGAGATCATCAAAGCAAAAAATCCGTAAGGAGATACAGAACCTCAACTTGACAGAATACTTCACCCAACAATGGCAGAGTATACATTCTACTCATCAGCACTTGGAACATACTCTAAGGTCAATCACATTTTTGGGCATAAATCAAGCATAAACAAACCACAAAAGACCAAAATAATACCATGCATCTTCTCAGATCACAGTGGAATAAAAATAAACCTTGCCACCAACAATGTCCTCCCAAAACACACAAGGACATGAACACTAAACAGCATACTGCCGAATGACTTCTGGTTCAACATGGAAATCAAGACAGAAATAAAAAGATTCCTAGAAACAAATGAAAACAAAGACACATCTTTCCGTGGTCTCTGGGACACCCTGAAATAAGTGTTAAGAGGAAAATTTATAGCATTGCACACACAAATCAAGAAAACAGAAAGACTACAAGTAAATAGCCTAATGTCACACGTAAGGGAACTGGAAGGCAAAATCACCAAAATCCTAACTTCAGCAGAAGAATCCAGATCACCAAGATAAAGTCACAACTATGGGACACAGAAGACAAAAATATCATAGAAAAAAATCAACAAGACAAAAATCTAGCTGTTTGAACAGGTAAATAAGATTGATGGATGCCTCACCAGACTGACTAACAAAAAGAAAATTCAAGTAAACACAATTAGAATCACAAAAGGCAGTACTTCTGGCAAGATGGCGATGGGGCAGCTTGGTCTATGAGACCCTCCACAAAGGTGAACGCAAAAGGACTCTGGTTGTCTCCCCGGGGGCTGCAGATCCCATTGTCAGCAGCCTGCTCTTCACACGGAGCTCTGCCATCGCCACCGCTGAAGCATCACGGTGGTCTGGGCAGTCACTGCAGCCACAGACACCGCAACCGCCACTGCTGCTGCCACCTCCGTGGCAGCCTTTGCACATCGTGCCACCTGTGCCTGAGGTGACCCATGACTTCAGACCTTGAAGCCCCTGCAAGCAAGATCTGCTGAGATCGCTACCACCTCTACTGCCACCATGACATCTTGCCAGGCCATGGTTCTCCTCCCGTGTGCCTTGAGGCAGGCTGCCATCTCTGGCTTCTGTCCAGCTCCAACCCCTCTGGGGTGAGCAGCTGGAATAAAGACCATCTGGAGCGGGTGATACCACCACCTGCTGGCTATTCAAGGTAACAACACCAAAACAGGAAAAACAAGCTTGATAAACAGACACAGGCCAGATTTGAGTGAGTGAACTGGGCAGTGGTGAACTGAGTGGTGATCTGAACTGCCCTTCACAGCAGGCCAGGGACAACTGACCCTAATTTACTAGCCTGAGAAGACAGCTAGAAATCAGAGCTGAAAGGACATAGGACTTAAATGAAAAGTCTCAGAGTGTGCTTGATTGGTTCTGTTAGTTTACTGACTTGATTCTATCACTACTGTTTTGTTCCTTTTTTTTCTTTTCTTCTCTTTTCTCCTCTCTGTAAACCATATCTTTGTATAGAAGAAGAGCACATCAATAAGGAGGTTGGTTAGCTTGTACGTTAGCATCATTGTATGTTTTAGTTTTTTTTGTATGAAAGTTGGTTAGTCTGTAGCCATGGTCTGTTGTTTATATCTGTTTCTGTTTAGGTCTCTCTTTCTCTCCATTTGTTGGTACACTCATCTGTTTTCCCCCTTACTCTTCTCTCTCTCCACCCCCCTCTTCCCCCCACTGTCTGCTCCATTCTCTTCCCTCTGTTAACCTCATTTTATTTCAGGGAGTAAACCTAGAATCCCACTGCATGAACAGATTCCAAGGCAGTGGGAAGTGGGTTTCAGATTAGCCATATACTTGTCGGTGGATACCAGGACCTGCAGATAGATTTTGAATCACAGTTCCCCCTTAAGTAAATCTCAAAACTGCAAAAAGGACCACCCCCAACCTACAGTGCAACTCCAGAATTGAACAAAGTAAGAGGATATACATAAAGAAGAATAGGAGATTGAACAAACAGAAGTAAAAGCAACCCCTCTACCCCTGAATAAAAGAATTAAAGAAGAGAGTGACATGGAGGGAAGGAAAAAGTAGGGAGGGAAAAGACCACACAAATGAAGAAAAACCAAAAGAAGAATATAGGTCTCACACAGACCCTATGGGAAGTCAGACACTGAGAAAAAGACTTCGGAACACAAACAATGAAGAGCCCCCAGAAAGACTGGTCACATGCAACAAACCCAGACATCAAGACATTAACAGAGAGAATTAAAAAAATTGAGGAGATAGTGCCGGGCTCGGTGGCTCAGCCTGTAATCCCATGCCTTTGGGAGGCTGAGGTGAGTGGATTGCCTGAGCCCACGGGTTCGAGACCCACCTGGGCAGTGAGACCTCATCTCTACAATAAATAAAAAAATCAGCCGGGCGTGGTAGCGCATGCCTGTAATTCTGGCTACTCAGAAGGCTGAGGTGGAAGGATCACTGGAGCCCAGCAGGCGAGGTTGCGGTGGCCGGAAGTGGCCACTGTACTCTAGTCTGGGCGACCGAGTGAGACTCCAACTCAAAAAAAAAAAAAAATTGAGGAGATAAGAGGAAAATAGGAAGGAGCTGATGTCAGAAATAACAGCAGTAAAGAATACTGTGATGGAAATAAATAACAAACTAATAAGCATGGAAAGCAGAATTAACCAAGCAGAAGAAAGAATCTCAGAATTTGAAGACCAAAACACAGAACTAACCAAAACTGTCAAAAACATAGAAAAGAAGCTCAAAAAGACAGAACAAAACCTGCAAGAGATGAATGATTACTTCAGGAGACTGAACCTAAGAGTAATTGGCCTTCCTGAGACAGAGAGAGAAACAGAGGTCACACTGGAACAAACATTTCATGAAATCATTCAAGAAAACTTCCCTCATCTCATCAGTGATGAAAAAATTCAAACACAAGAGATTCAGAGAACCCCTGCAGGACAACAAGTGAGAAGACCAACTCCCAGACACATAATAATTCACCTAAACAAAGTAGGTATAAAAGAAAAAATCCAGCCGGGCTCGGTGGCTCAGCCTGTAATCCTGCGCCTTTGGGAGGCTGAGGTGAGTGGATTGCCTGAGCCCGCGGGTTCGAGACCCGCCTGGGCAGCGAGACCTCATCTCTACAATAAATCAAAAAAAAAATCAGCCGGGCGTGGTAGCGCATGCCTGTAATTCTGGCTACTCGGAAGGCTGAGGCGGAAGGATAGCCGGAGCCCAGCAGGTCGAGGCTGCGGTGGCCGGGAGCGGCCACTGCACTCCAGTCTGGGCGACAGAGTGAGACTCCAACTCAAAAAAAAAATAAAAAATAAAAAATAAAAAAAAAAAAAGAAAAAATCCTAAAGGCAGCAAGAGAAAAAGTTCAAACTACCTTACCAGGGAAGATGAATTAGAATAGCAGCAGATTTATCTACAGAAACCCTCCAGGCTTGGAGAACTTGGAGCCCTATCTTCAAAGTTCTAAAAGATAAACAATTTCAACCGAGAATAACTTACCCAGCCAAGCTAAGCTTTATCAGTGAGGGAGAATTGAAATCTTTTTTTCTCAGACCTGGAAATGACAATACAGAAATATATATGGAAACAGAAAAAAGCACAAATACAAATAGCCTCAGCAAAAGGAACAAGCAGGAGATATCACAGTTCCAGATTTTAAAATTTATTACAATGCTATAGTAACTAAAATGGCCTAGTATTGAACAAGAATAGACACATAGACAAATGGAACAGGACAGAGATTCTGGAAGCAAAAACATGGCCTCTCAACCAACTCATCTTTGACAAAGGAAGGGAAGTCATAGTTAGCAAATGAGGCTGGGAAAACTGGCTGACCACATGTAGAAGAATGAAACTGGACCTCTGTCTAACACCATAAGCAAAAATCAACTCAAAATGGATCAAGGACCTAAATGCAAAACCCCAAACTATAAGAACCCTAAAAGAAAACATAGAAAAACACTTATGCACATTGAAGTAGGCAACAAATTCTTGACCAGGTGCCCAAAAGCAAATGCCATAAAAGCTAAGATAGAAAAGTGGGACCTCATCAAACTGAAAACCTTTTTCACAGCAAAAGAAACTATCAAAAGAGCTGGGAGACAAATCTACAGAATGGGAAAAAATACTTGCTAATTATGTGTCTGACAAAAGCTTAACAACCAGGATCTACAAGGAACTCAAAGGAGCTGAAAGAAAAAAAACTAACAGTCCTATTAAAAATGGGCAAAGAATATGAATAGCCACTTTTCTTTCTTTTCTTTTTATTGTAGAGGTGAGGTTTCACCAAGTTGCCCAGGTTGGTCTTGAACCCACAGGCTCAGCCAGTCATCTCATCTCGGCCTCCCAAAATACTGGGATTATGGGTGTGAGCCACTGCGCCCTGCTGAATAGCCACTTTTCAATAGAAGATACACAGGCAGCCAACAATACATGAAAAAATGCTCAGCCTCACTAATCATCAAAGAAATGCAAATCAAAACTACAGTGAGATACCACCAAACTCTGGTAAGAATAACTATCATTTGTAAGTCAAAAAATAACAGGTGCTGGTGCAGCTGCAGAGAAAGTGAACACTTCTACACTGTTAGTGAGAGTGCAAGCTAGTTCTACCTCTATGGAAAGCAGTGTGAATCCCTAAAAGAACTAAAAATTGACCTTCCACACAGTCCAGCAATCCCTCTCCTGGGAATATACCCAGATGAGCATAAATCGTTCTACAAAAAAGACACCTGCACATACATGGCTATAGATGCACTAATGACAATAGCAAGAACAACGCAAAATCAATGCTACTGCCCATCGAAAGTGGACTGGATAAAGAAAATGTGGCACATACACACAATGGTATATTACATAGTCATAAAGAACAAAATCAGGGACTTTGCAGCAAATTGGATGGAACTAGAGACCATGATACTTAGTGATCTATCACAGAAACAAAGAACTGAATAACATGTTCTCACTCAGAAGTGGGAGCTGAGCATTAATCACATTAGCACAAGGCAGGGATCAGCAGTCACAGGGCACTGCCAGGAGAGGGAGTGAGGGGGCAGGGGTACACAATGATACCTGGTCCCAAACCAGGAGGAGCGAGGACCAATTGGAGGCCGAAACTTCACCTGCATGCAGCCTACTTGTGTAGTTAATCCTTACTTGTACCCTACATTTCTATCATGAAATAAAAATTTTATTCTTTTTTTAAAAATGTTTATTTATTTATTTATTTATTTATTTTGAGTTGGAGTCTCACTCTGTCTCCCAGACTGGAGTGCAGTGGCCGCTCCCGGCCACCGCAGCCTCGACCT